>NC_056522.1:228696813-228710325 GCF_019175285.1 Sceloporus undulatus | reverse complement strand
TGGTTTGCTGCCCAAATGTAATGACAAACTAGGAAAACGTCCAGTTTAAAATATGCATCTCCTACATGTTGTAATGACTTTTAATAATTTGCTGGCAAATTTTGACAGTGGGGCAGCAGTAGGCCCATGATTCATAGGGGAACTGGCTAAATGATCTGAAGAAATTGCCCACCCCAAGCCTACAAAGAAATTGCCCAGGTGAACCATTCATCCCAACTGCCTTGATTTGGCAGGGACAATCCTGATTAATCTCCTGCAGTCCCACTTTTTCAGCTGTTTTTAAAATGTCCCAGCTTCTCTCTCCTCTTCCCACTGTGACCTTCTCCTTAACATTCAGTTGCTGTGAACTGAGTTTACCTTCAATTAACTCAACAGGGAGAAAAGAAGAGGTGGAATCTTGCCCTTCCCAGCAAGCTTAGCAAACTGCTTCAGGCTCTCCTAACTTATAATATAAAGTATACAGTATACCTGTGTGCATCTGGAGAGGAGTGATGTTTTATTGATCAAGCACTATAGTGCAGAAGATTGCTTTATGGTGAAGAGCAACCAAATAAGTGAGGAGGGTACTTTTTCCCCTTAATTATTTGTAACTGATAATAATTAAGAAGAAATAAATGAAATGGTTGTTTTGTTTCTGTTTCTGTTGTTATTTGTTAAGAAAGTAACAATCTTTTTCAAACTTCCTTCTTTTCAACAGATTTCAAGAAGAATACTCTGCAATGTACCTGCTTATAATATGGACTTCATTTAGTATCCAGAACATAATAGATGAAGAAGGGCAAAATCCTCTGTGAGTCTCTTCAGAAGTATATTTTACACAACACAGTTGGAATTATTATTAAGGAAATGAAGGTAGGATTCCAGCCTTAATACTGCTTTCACGGTACTGACTGTGCCTTGCAAACAAATTCAATGTTCTGTTCACTAGTATTAAAAATTTGGCCTATTATTTCCATCAAAAGCACATTAGAGGAATAAAAGGATTACTCTTCTCTTAGTGGAGTACATGTGAAGTTTAGACCATTTGAGATGATAAGTAATAAGCCTAGGGGTCATATCAGATAGGGTTGTGTGCCATGTTTAAGCAAAAGTAAATATGCCTGACATAATGATTACAAATCCTCCAAAGCCTTCCTTGCAAATTAGTTTCTGAGAAAGCAATTTTTAAGGTTTCTCAGTTTCCTGAACCCTTAGCCAGCACAGGCTCATCCTCTAATATTCTTGCCATTATCACAACTCTGATCCCTATGCATTGGCTACAACTTATTCTCATATGCACGTCAGATGGTAAAGCTTTTGTTTCCATGTGAATCGTTCACGGAGCAGCCATTTCCTATTAACACAAAGTTCCCATATCAGTGAAGCGCCACCTCACCTCTACCGTTCTTGAATTGTTCTGATCTGAGAACAATTCAAGAATGGAAGAGGTGAGGTGGGGCTTCACTGATATTTCAGAAGCGCAACCGGCTTTCACAGCCTTGTGTTTCAGGGATGTTTTACCAGTGCTTTACTGGCACTTAACTCACGGTAAGCACCGGTGTGAAAATTTCAAATGCCTGGGGACAGGGCCAATCCAGTGAACCTGCCTCTCATGGCAAGCCTTAATAATAATAATAATTTTGTTTTCTTATATCCCACCTTTCTCCCAATACAGGGACTCAAGATGGCAAACAAGTATAAAGCAATACAATTTAAAAACAATACAAATATTAAATTTTAATAAATACAATTTAAAAAACAATTAAGCAATTTTAAGGATTAGAACAATTATAGACTAAAATATAATTTATTAAAACACAAACCATTAAAATTTGGGTAGCCCAGTTTAAACCCTGTTTACTTCCACAATCCCTCTCAAAATGATAGGAAGTATCATCATTTCATTTGTTGATACCATTCTGAGAGGGCCTTTTAGAGCTATATGGGCAGGGTGACCAGACATTCACCTTTTCCAGGACAGGTCCTATATTTCTATCTTCTGTCCAGAAGGAATTTCAAAATATTATCCTTTCTGAGCATAACCAGGAAGCATGAATTTACATTTATATTAGTGTTTTTAACTTTTAGTTGGTAATGTCCAGCATTTTTCTTTGAATATCCTACATTTTTGGTGGCTTGTCTTCCCTTGCAATTAGCACATCTGGTCACCCTATGTATGGGATCTTCAGGTGCTTGTGGTGATAGGATTGGCTATTTTTGAATGTTTTCTTCCATTGACGGGTTTCTATGTGGTTTAAGGGTAAAATCATGCTCTTTTTTTTAAAAGAAAGTCTAGGAGCTATGGAGAACTGGTGAGGGGCCTTTAAGAACAAGAAAGGAGGGGTGCAAAAGTCGCATGCAGCTCACAGGCTGCAATATTGTTACTCTGTGTTACAAACTGTTGTTGTGTGTGCCTTCAAAGCAAATCTATCACAGAGTTTTCTTAGCAAGATTTGTTCAATGGGGGTTTGTCTTTGCCTTCCATTGAAGCTGAGAGAGTGTGGCTTGCTCAAGGTTACCCAGTGGGTTTACATGACTGAACAAGGATTCAGACACTGGTCTCCCAGTGCCTAGTCCAGTGTTCAAACCACTACACAACACTGGCTCTTACTAAACTTAGAGACAACCAGGACCCTTCCCCTATCACATTACTCGGGCCAACCCCTGACATGATGAGGAGCTGTCCTTTTTCTGAATTTACAAAGTTTGAGAAGCTCCTGATCTGGCACCCCTGCACCCCCCCCAAAAAAAAACATTAGGTAATATGACTAAGCCGATATAGGTGACAAAGAGAGTGCCAATGGTGCAGAAAGGCATTTTGAACCATGGTTGTTCACCTTCAGATTGTAACTGTATGATCTGAGGACTCTGGAAGGCAATTAATAATTAATCACAGCTGGGTTTTCATTTATTAATTGAAACAAACAATCTTTCACAAGCAATCTCTGAAGCTAGTATTGCTAGTATCACATCAATGCTTTGAAGATCTTTCCAAAAGTGGACATAAGAAATTATCACACAAGGCTTTTAGATTACAATTAAAGTGGGATAATAGTGTTTTATTGGCCATACCTATCACATGATTCCATGTCTCTCTCATTACTTCATTGCACTTCACGTGTTAATAGAATGAATTTTTTTTATTGATGGGAATACTCATAAATGACATCCAATATTACTACTTTTCCATTACGACCTCAGTTGCAATAGGTCCCTTCCACTGTAGTTCTGATATGCCGGCAGTCATGTGGATGTGATTCTCCCCTTCTTCCACCTCCCCCTTTCTATCCTAAAGCAAGCTGTTTTCCTTTCTTTTTTCTTTTTCTTTTATTTATTAAATCTCATTGCCACAATTGCTCAATTACATTACAAACTAAAAATTCAAAAACAAAAACTGAAAGGCATGCCAAGCAGGCACAAGGCAAGAAGGTAGGTTTATGAATTCCATACAGAAAAGAGCACAAGGGACCATAGATCACCAAAGTAGCACCTCTGTGGTATAACAAAGAAGTGTGATAATGAATGCTCCCAAACCTGCATATTTTGCTTCCTTAACTAATGCAGTTCTGGCAGAACAGAATGCTATATTTGTTGAAAGTAATATCCTCAACACATACATCATTGGGGAATTGTACTTGTCTCAAAGAAAGCAAACAAAAAACCCACTGATTTTCAAAAATTTTAAACCCCTATATTTATGAGTGGGTTAATGAATTCTATGCTTAATTATTTGGATCCGTCGTTCACAAAGTAAAGCTAGCGAGAGACAATATTTTCACATGTGAAATATTTAATTAATCAATGACAAGCTATTTATTTAAAATGAAATAAGAAGAAAGGAAAGAAGACAGGAGGGATGTAGAAGCCAAAAACCAAAGAAAGTGTAAACCAGCAAAAAAATTATCAAGGCTGTATGATGACCTCTTACTTTTCCTGAAATTCTTGTGCTGTGATTTTCATATTGAAAGCTGCCAAACAGATGGCACTGTTATGCAGCCTCAAAAACAATAACAGCATATACACTTCAGGAAAAATCCTGAATTTCAGATGAAACACTGTGGGTTAGTTATGATCAAAAGCATGCAGTAGTAAAGTCTTTAGAAAGATTTGTATAACCCCCCTCCCAACCCCTGCCAGCAATCCAGGTTTGAAAAAGACATAGACCTAAGTCCTCTGCAATTTTACATGGTTTCATCAGGCCAGATATGATTTGAGCATCTCCAAAGAAGAGAAGCATAAATTGGCAAGTATGACCTGAGTACTATCCTTATAAAAATGTTATCTGTTATGTGGAAGGGAGATCAGTTCAATCCAAAGAATCTCTAAAGAAACTGTCAGAATTAACTGCTAGTTGAGATAGTCAGAATAATGAATACAGATTTATCACTTGACAAGTAAAAAAGAAAATTCATTTTCACTTTTTCTACTTCTTCTTTTCTTCAGACTGAACTTCTAAACCAGAAATATTTCAGCATAATTTCATGGGGAGCAAAAGCAGCAAACTTTGCCTGCTGTCACTCTTAACAGAAAATTCTACAATGCAATGCCAATCATTTTATGTTCACAGAAAAAGAAAAAGCCCTTCAACTGAAAAATAAGTTTCCTGAACATATCTAATAGGTTACTATATTTGGAAAAAAATATCAAAAGCTGAAAAAGATAGCACCACTTTAGGCACTTTGAAATTATGCTGCATTCCATGATAAAATGATATAAAGGTCTTATGGGGGTAGAATTCAAACCCAAAATTGAACATGACAGTTTAACAAAATGTTTGTTTCATATAAAGTAACACAACTGATAACCTGAATGAACCAAATGAAGAGCCATTTTTGTGTTTTGATAATCCTTGATGTCAAAATAGCTATGCTACAGAATATGATGTCAATGCCTTTAATTAATAATCTGTAAATGCATATTGGGTGTATTGCAATCTCGTTTAGATGAACTTCTTAGTTCATGCTTCTAAGATGAATACCAAAACAAAAATCTATTTCTAAATAGACTCTGATTAAGACTAAATCCAAAATTAGTCCTATATATGTCAGACCTGCTGAAATAAATTAAACTTGCATAAGGTGTTGTCACTGAAAAGCCCCATTCTTTTCACTGGACCTGCTCGAAGTAGGGCAAATGGTGGATTTAGCTTCCAGACCTCAATCCTGTCTCCCAAATCTGGTAGCCTGTGTCTTATTAGAATGGACAAGCTCCTAAGCTGATAGACAATAGTTCTGCCAGTGTGGAGGTGGCATCCACTCTGGTGGACTTTGGAAACCTGCATAAAACTCCTCCATCAAAGATCTATTCAAGTTCCAATGGCAGCAGACCCTAACTCAGGTTCCTTAGCTCCCTTTGAAAGATTCTAGAATTGGTCCTTCCACCTGTGCTAGCCTGGAGGAAAAATTGGTGGGAGGGAAAATAGACTGTGAAGTCTCTCTCACACACACACGCACCCTAGCTGGAATATGCTGGTAGGATTTTGGAAATGACACACAATCTGCCATGCCACAATCTCCCTCATTCTTCTTATGAATTGTTTTTCAGGTTCAACCGAACGCAATATATTCTCTAAATATGTGCCTCAAAGCCACCAGATATTACTAGAAGTTAGCGTGCAATACAGGCTGAATATCCTTTACCTTGAATTCTGAAATCCAAAGTACACCAAAATCCAAAACTTTTTTTAGCTACAACACTAATAAAAAGATTATTGCATTGCCTTTTTCCCCATCTGGGCATGGACTGAGTCTGGGCTGGGAACATACGTTATCACACAGCTCCATACCCAGATTGTTATCATTCCATCCCTGATTGGAATGTCTCCCTTTACGGAAAAGAATTGTTTTTAGCTAAGGATGGGAGAAAGATGAGATGGTAACAACTGGGGCACAGAACTGTGTGATAAGACACAGATCCAGCCCGTTCTCAGCCTGTGCCCAGAACAGGGAAACGGCAGCTAGTGTGATAATCTCCTATGTATAGTATGTACCTGTACTATATTTGCAAGTCTGGAGAGAGATGTAGCTGGAGATCCAAGGATTTATGAAATGGCAGGAATCCACTCCTCCTTTCACAGATCCTCAGTTTCTCACCAGCCTCACCAGGCCTCATTATGTATATGCAAATACAAGTATTTCAAAATCACTTCTGATCCTAAACATTTTGGATAAGGGACAATCGACCTATACATTACTAGAAAGTAAAGATGGTCAGCGTCACAAATAGCAAGATGAAAAATAATTTGCAGATGAGATTGTTTCAGAATTTACCATGTATAGCCCTCCCTCCATTCTTGCAGTTTTGAAATTCGCATCCCTTGCTTATGTGCAAGGGGTGAACGAAAGGGAAAACAATAGGGCGCGTGCTCGAGGCACGTGCCTGCACACTCCCGTGGCCGCGCACCTATATTCAAGCCTATGGGGGTTGAATATAAGCAAATCTCTGTTTTTGCGAGGGAGTCTGGAACAGATCCCCCATGAAAAAAGGAGGGGCAACTGTGTGTGTGTGTGTATTCTCTTCTGAGAAGCTGCAGGTATTCAGTCTCACTTTCTTTCTATATGAATACTGACAAGGCATGTTGGAAGGAATTTGCTGGAATGCTTGCCTCCATTCTTTGAATTATTGCGATTGCTAATTTGATTTAACAGAGGCAATTCTCTCTGACAAGGCCAATCTGTATTTAAGGGAGGATGGACTATAGGAATATTATTCCCTTTGCTATCAATAAAAAAAGACCAAAGGCACCCTTGCAGTTTCCCCCTTAAACGATCAGTCCAACATGAGGAAATAATTTAGTATAACATAATGATTAAAGACCCAGAGATGACAGCATCATAAGAAACCTTATGACTTGGCATATTTTTTTCTGACTTACTGCCTGCCCTTGTGTACAAAGAATTTTGATAGTGAATGCTGGAATGAATTCATCCAGAATTACCATTATAGAACACAATTTGCAAGGATGTGTTGAAATTAACAGGGCTGCTAATTGATAATATAACCATTAGCAGATAGGTACATCTGTGTTGTATTATAGACAAATCATGGAGCATACCTTTTCAAGTTATATGGCATCATATATGAACAGAAAATAAAATAAATTCAACAACAAAAATAACAAAGACAGTAACAGGTCTGGTGAATACAAAAGTGAGTGAGGACATAGACCATAGCCTCTAATAGCCATAGCTCAGAAGGGATAGTCACAGCTAGTTATTTGAATTCCTGTTTTCCCCATTTCAAAAAGTCCTAGCTTTCCCCTCTAAGACACATACCTTTTTCCTCTTCTGAAGAACTGCCTGCAGCTGCTGCTATTTTCAGAGCTGCTAATTGCTTTGCACTTAGCCCAGCAGAAGACAATCTGCCTTCCTGCTCTACCACAGAGGAGAAGGCAAAGTTTTGCCCAGAAACACAAAAGCATTTCCTCATGGAGATTTGCCTCAAAAGCCTGTGTGGAGTTTATCACATGGGGAAAATTGGAAGTTTAAAATGGTCAGAACCCATTATTAACTCACAATTGTGCAAATAGTTTTCACATGCAAAGCACTGTTATCCCGTGCAGAAATCTGAGATCAATCTGCACTTGTGCGCAAATGCGCAAATGGTTTTCACATGACAGGACCAAATGTGCCTCCATCCCAACAATGATAAAAGCACGTGCATCCCTAAAAAGTGATCAAATGTGCAAATGATTTTCACACACAGATCATGATAAATCTGTGTGTGTGTGTCCTTGCCTTCCCTCAGCAGCTGTTCCTTTAAGAGTCCAGGCTATGGGGGAAGGCTGAAGCAGGAGACAGATAGACATATTCAGGAAAGAACGAGGCAGAACGCAACCTTTTCTCACTTTCTCTGTCCCTGCCTTTGCCTCAGTAGCTGTTTCTTTAAGAGCTCTGGCTTGGAGGGAAGGGTGAAGTGATCCCCAAATTGTCCCCTTTAAGGAATTTTGGACTTTAGCTTCCAGAAGCCTCAGTCATGTTGGCCAATAGCTTGGGATTCTGGAAGCTGAAGTCCAAAATCCTTAAAGGTGACAGTTTGAGGATTGCTGCAGCTGAAGCAGGGGATGGACGGATGGACACACACACACACTCACACTCACTCACTCACTCACACAGGAACTTACTGCTTTGCCCCCTGGGATGCAATGAGGGTGTGATAAAAGGGAGCAGGATGAGAACAGAATGGGAGCTATCACCCATTCTACCACACAGCAGAACACCGCCGCCACCACCACCACCACAGGAAGTTCCCATTGGGTTCCTCCTCTGGGATGGCTCAGGAATGGAATGGGTACATCCGGTGGTGGAGGCAGCATTCTGCTGTGCAGTAGAATAGGTGATAGCACCCATTCTGTCCTCATCCCACTCCCTTTTATCATGTCCCCATTGCTCCTCAGGGGGCAATGCAGTAAGGTACACATGCACACACACAGAGGAGCATGGGGACTCAGACAAGCATTCTGAGGCAAACATTCAAATATTTGTACCCAAAAATAACGTGGGGTATGCAGGGTGTGTTAACAGTTTTACTGGTTTCTTTCTTTCCACACCACCTGGGCTGAGCATGAACACTGAACTTATCATAGTGCCCAGGAATCTAAGAAAAAACTGTACTCTTGGGCAGGCTCTGATAATGGTCTTTTGATCTTACAGCAGTGTATCATATAATTATTGTTGAACATCCTGTACATACACAAATAGTGAGAGTATTGCATTTATTCATTTGTGCTCCCCCTCAGGCTTTTCTATATTTAATACATAAATATTAAGAGGTTTCTGATTGCAATAGTAGTTTTGCGTATTCTTCCTCAGTCATAACGCCTGTCCTCTTTTTGTGTGTTCTTCCTCAGTAACATGTCCCAGTTTTTAAACTGTGAAATCTTGAAAGATATGGAATATAGAAACAGCAGGTGAAGGCCAATAGTTAAAATGCCAGATTTTGCTAGGGATAATTAGACTGAATTCCCATCAGCAATAAAACTTTCTCTCTGAGGCTACTCTGGACTCTGATGTCACACCAGTGCACTTAGCAGTGATGTTCAGGGATCAGAGCACCATTTTATGTTCCTCTGGGCCCTTCATGGGCTTTACTAGTGTGTGTCACCAGAAGTAACTTTTCAGTTGTCTAGAAGTTACTTCTTGTCACTTTTGGATGGTCAAAAGCTAAGCGTTCTCAGCTCCAGGCCCTGAGAGGGAGGAACATCCCAGCTGATGTCATTAAACATAATACTTTTTTCAGCAACCACAGTATTTCACAGCACATAATTCAAATTATAAACATCTAGTCTAGCAAATGAGAAATATTTCTCTAGTTTGGAATTATGTTTTCCTGCTCTGTTCTGTACAGAAAAAAAAGAACAAAATGAACAAAAATCCTCCCCTAAGCTCTGTTTATGAATTAGTACATTTTAGAATACCTGTTAATTGAAGTCCAGCCAAAGAAAGTTTTCCAGGCTTGACTATCAGCAGTAAACTGTCTACAGTAGGTGTTCCAAGGCAACCTGCAGCAACAAGGGGCCATCTATAGGTGTGTGTATAATTTTTAAGGTATTGTTCTTGCCCTGAGACTTTCTCACTCTCCCATGAGGACCAGTTTGTGATATTGGACAAACGAACCCGAAACAGTGCTTACAGGCAAAAATGGGGCAAAAACATTGAATTTGGGGCAAAATATTTCACACAGAAGTCCTGGAATGTCTGCATAGGATTTCTAACAAGACAAGGTGACTGAGCTGCATGATTCAGCTACTGTCTTAATCCAAATGGATCATAAAGCTTTCTTGCAGGGATAAAATAAGAAAAGCAAGAACTATGTTTACCATCCTGAACTCTTTGGAGGAAGTCAGGACTGAAATCAGTCAATCAATTAAGTATAACTGGATAGGACAACATTTAGACTTGATGGTGATTTGTATAATGGTGATATGAATTGTTCTCCCTTAGCACTTTTCTAACAAAGGAAATCATTATGCATAAGCTATATGAAATGACACAATCAACCCTGATTGGGTGCTCAGTGAATAACCTCAGTATTTCAAGGCATCCCAAGGCTTTTTATATCAAGTCCAGACAACTGAAAATTAGGTTACACATGTTGAACTTGCTATTGATTTTATAAATTTATGCTCCTAGTATATGGATTCATTTCACTCTAAAATGTGGCACCTCCATGGTCACAGTAGAGCTGTCCTGTTTTAAAGCAGACAAGAGCCCAAGAATGTACACTCCCGGCCCATAGAGATAGCCATGCCAGTCCCAAGATGATACCACCATCTGCAGAAGCGTAAGCCAAACAGTCCAAAGTCAAATGGAGTAAACAATCCTGAGGTGAGTCCAAAACTGAGAAGGGGGTTGCCAGAAAGATTAATCCAAATGCAAACCAATGATTAGAGATACAGGAAGCTGAGGAAATCACACAAAGTCAGCCAAAGGTGTTGGATGGCTTTGGCTGAGAGTAATTTATAGCTAGCAGTTAATTAGCACAGCTCTTCTCATTAACTGAGCATAGTTTACTTAACCTGGATGAGAGCAGTTCTATAGTTTTTGGCATTTCTGGTTTTGGCATTTGAGATGCAGATGTATGATATGGTGCAGAGATTTTGTTTCTTCCTCCAAATCTGCAGGTGCTTCCTGGGATGATTCAGGCTCTGCTTGCCACAATATGGTTGCCAGCCTCCTTTGGCTCTGGTTGGAGCTTATTCTCCTGACACTCCTCTTCTCCTTTTTCATCCAAGGAGGTCTCCTTCAGATAAGTAACAAAATTTAGTTCAAAATTCATGGGGCGTATATTGGGAATAAAGTCCCAAGTCCCCTTTTTTTAGTTGAACCAAAGAGAGTTTTGTTTGATCTTATTCCCCAATGTTGTTTAATAACTACATGAAGTCACTGGGTTAATTCTTTAGGGGTTTTGACTGTAGGTATGCTGATGCCACTCAGTGGTGTTTCTCTTTGTCAGCAGAGGTAGCTGCTGGACCAGTGCCTGGATGTATAATGGGCAGGTTGAATGTTAATAAATTGAAAATGAATTCAGGAAGATAGAAGCTCTATAGATTGGTGGTTTCTACATCTGAGGGCTGGGTAAGTGATCTGTCCTGGATGAGGTTATGTTATTTCTGTAGGAACAGGAGTGGACCTTGGGGGTACTCCAAGATCCATCTTTGTAACTGGAGGCCCAGATGGATTCCATGGATTAAAGTTTGGTCTGTCAGCTATGGTTTTTCCCAGATAGGGATAACCTAACCATAATAGTTGACATACTACTTGTGACTTCTAGATTATTCTTCATAATGCTGTGTAAATGGGTCTGCCCTTGAAAATGACTTGGAAGCTGCCTGTACTTGGGAGGCAAATGTACTCTTGGTCAACTTGCCCCAAAAAGAAAGATTTGATACTGGTCTATAGTTGTTTAAGTCCAAGGAGTCTAGGGAGGGTTTTGTTTTTTTAAGAAGCAGTCATTCTTAGAATTCTTATTGCTCAAAAAATCCATGAACAGTTTCCAGACTTTCATGAAGTCTTCAGTTAGTTTATCCTTTAAAATCCATGTCAATCTGGCAACTTGGGCAAATTCCCCAACCTTAGCAACTCACTCTTGCTTGCGTCCATTTTCAGGTCTGGGCATGCTGTATTCTTGCAACAGTTATCATATTTCAAAGGAGTAATCTGTAGTTGACATCTAATTCTTTATGAGCATTATCCAGCAATATTATTTCTTGTGATATTATTTATTTTTAAAAAATAAACTAACATATGAATCTTAGGCCAATATCTTTTCAACTTCTTACGAGCCCACCACATATGAAAGAAAGGTCCTTCCTTATATATTATTATTAATTCTCCTAAGGTCACATGTTACACATTTTCCATCCATAGAAAGTGGATGCTGAAAAGTACATACAAGATCTGACAAGTGAAAAACCAATTATGGCTTCCTATGTATAAATAATGATTTATATATTTGAGCCTCAGATGTTATTACTTTCCCCTTTTTCTATTGCAGAAATGCTTTTGGGGAAGGCATCATAGTGAGCATGAAACAGTTATCCCTAATCTGTGAAATGTAGAAAATGTGGCCTCCTGTTGTGAAAATTAACTAGGATCTTTATAGAAAATATGCCAGGGGTAGTTGTGTTGGCCATTTAACAAATCCAAACAAAAAATCCATCAATGATACCTTTATTGGCCAACCGAAACGCACAATATACTTGTGTCAAGCTTTCCAAGCTCCAAGGGCTTCTTCATCAGGCAGGATGCTACAAACCAAAAACAAGAAGAAAAATTTGGAGATGTTATTCAGATGCCTGAATGTTGTTTCAGTCCTTAGTAAAGATGGCATGCTAGGAAGGATATCTTTTGTAGGCAGGCTCCTCCTCCTTCTGGCCATGTGGCAATAGGGATACTTACATTCGCAGATGGAAGGCTGTGGATACTGAGTTCCTATTGTACTAACAGAAAACAGCAAAGATTCCTGAAGAAAGGCAAGGAAGAAAATGCAAAAGTAGTCTTACAGTTGAATAATAAGAAAACAAAAATAGCGACCATGGATGATTACATAACTTTAAAGTAGACAATGAAAACATTGGAACAGTTCAAAATTTTCCATACTTTGTATCCATCATTAACTTTGGTTCCATCATTAATCAGAGTGCAGACTGCAGTCAAGAAATCAGAAGAAGACTAGGATTTGGAAAAGCAGCTATGAAGGAACTAGACAAGATTCTGAAGTATAAATACATATCATGGAATACTAAAGTTAGAATCATTCATGCTGTGAAAGCTGGTTGTGAATGCTGAAGAGTGAAGAAAATGGGTAAGAAAAAAAAACAACTCATTTGAAAATGTCGTGCTAAAGAAGAGTCCTACGGATACCATGGATTGCTTAAAAGACAAATAAATGGATCATAGAGCAAAACATCACAAAAGAGCAGATTTAACCTCGAAAAAGGAAGAATGAGGATTAGAGGAAGGAACGTCAGGACACCATACTACTAGCAGATGCCACCATACTACTAGCAGTTGGAGTCCAGAGTAGCTACACTTCAGCATATTAGGGAGCAGGAGGATTTCCTGGACACAGCTGAACTAACAATCCTGGATGAATATCACGCAGAGGAAGATGCTGGAGCCGAGGAGGTCACTTCACATACACAGGAGGCAGACAGCTCGAGGAATGTCACAGAGAGAAGTAGGCCAAGAAGGGATTGTTCAGGAAGCTTGCAGCTAGAGAATCGATTCGAAGCTCTTTCCCTTATCATGGAGGACAAAGAAAAGGAGCATGGACAGACTTCAGAGACAGAGCAGGCAAGCCTGAGAGTCCCACCCAAGGGAACAGTCGCTGCTAAACCTCGTAGGAGGCGTGTGGTCGTAGTGGGGGACTCCTTGCTGAGGGGTACAGAAGCAGTGATTTGTAGGCCTGATAAGATGTCTCGAGAGGTGTGTTGTCTCCCAGGGGCAAAGATTCGTGATGTGACAGAGAGGCTGACAAGACTGGTCAAGCCTACTGACCAATACCCCTTCCTTTTGGTCCACGTGGGAACCA
>NC_056522.1:228678435-228691813 GCF_019175285.1 Sceloporus undulatus | reverse complement strand
AAAAATGAAATGCACAGATATAGAATGGGGGACACCTGGCTGAATGAAACTACGTGTGAAAGGGATCTAGGAGTCCAAGTAGACCACAAGTTGAACATGAGTCAACAGTGCGATGCGGCAGCTAAAAAGGCCAATGCAATTTTAGGCTGCATCAATAAAAGTATAATGTCGAGATCAAGAGAAGTAATTGTGCCATTGTATTCTGCTCTGGTCAGGCCCCACCTGGAATATTGTGTCCAATTCTGGGCACCACAATTCAAAAACGACATTGAGAAACTGGAGCGTGTCCAGAGGAGGGTGACTAAAATGGTGAAAGGTCTGGAAACCATGCCCTATGAGGAACGACTCAGGGAGCTGGGGATGTTTAGCCTGGAGAAGAGAAGGTTAAGAGGTGATATGATAGCCCTGTTTAAATATTTGAAAGGATGTCATATTGAGGAGGGAGCAAGCTTGTTTTCTGCTTCTCCAGAGAACAGGACCCAGAACAATGGATGCAAGCTACAGGAAAAGAGGTTCCACCTCAACATTCGGAAGAACTTCCTGACAGTAAGGGCTGTTCAACAGTGGAACACACTCCCTCGGACTGTAGTGGAGTCTCCTTCCTTGGAGGTCTTTAAGCAGAGGCTAGATGGCCATCTGCTGGGGATGCTTTGTTTTGGATTTCTTGCATGGCCCATGCGGTCTCTTCCAACTCTATGATTCTACTAGCAGAAAACAGCAAGGACTTGGAACAGTGAAAGTAAAGAAGAAAGCACAAAGGCAGGCTTAGTGCTGGACATTAAAAAAAATTAATGACCATGTAAGATTTACATAAACTCAGTATAGACAATGAAGAAATAGAAATAGTCAAAAATTTCTGATACCTTGGATACATCATTGACCAGAATGGAGATTGCAGTCAAGAAATCAGAAGAAGATCAGGACTGGGAAAGGCAGTTATGAAAGAGCTAGACAAAATCCTGAAGTGCAAAGATACAAAACTGAACACTAAAGTAGGATAGTCCAAGCTATTGTTTTCCCATCACCATGTATGGATGTAAGAGCTCGACCATGAAGAAGACAGATAGAAAGAGAAACAACTCATGTGAGATGTGGTGCTGGAGAAGAGTGCTGAGAATATCATGGACAGCCAGAAAGTAAACAAATGCATACTAGAGGATCAGGCCTGAATTCTTAGAAGTCAAGATAACCAAACTGAAGCTGTCATAGTTTGGTGACAGCATGAGAAGACATGGCACACTGGAAAAGACAATAATGCTAGGAAAGGTAGAGGGTAGTAGAAAATGAGGAAGGCTGCACATTAGATGGATAGACTTAACCAAGGAGTCCTTGGCCCTGAGCCTGCAGGACCTGAGCAGAACAAGTGAGGACGGGGGGCATGCAGATGTCTCACTTATACGGTTGCCATGAGTCAAAGTTGACTCAAGGACACTTAACAGCAACAACAACAAACTATCTTTAGGCAGAAAAAAATTGTACAAATATAGGATTGTGATACCTGCCTTGAAATTAGTACAATTGAAAAGGGGTCTTAGTTGACCACATATAAAACATACTATGTTATATGGCAGCCAATAAAACCAGTACAGTTCCAGGCTGGATCAACAGTGGTACAGTCTCCAGATCAAGGGAAGTAGTAGTGCTGCTCTATTCTACTTTGCTCAGAACCTATCTGGAATACTGTGTCCAGTTCTGGTAACCACAGTTCAAAAAGGATATTGAAAGGTTGGAACATGTTCAGAGAAGGACAATCAATGTGATCAAATGTCTGGAAACCAAGCACTATGAGGAATGGCTTAGTGAGCTGAATATGTTTATCTTGGTAAAGAGAAGACTGGAGACATAACGATACATAAATATCTGAAAGTATGTCATGTAGGTGAAAATCTGTTTTCTGTTGCTACTGAGATATGAAACATTGTGTTCAATTTGAAGAAAAGAGATTCCATCTAAAAATTAAGAAGCACTTACTTGTGTTAAGATCTGTTTGATAGTAGATTGGGTTCCCCTTAATTGGTGGTCTTTAAACAGAGGCCATCTCTTAGGAGTGCTTTATCTGTGTATTCCTGCATGGCAAGTAGTTGGACCAGTTGGCTCTTGGGAACCATTCCAGTCCTATGATTTTATGAAAGCCACTAGGAAACATAACATTTGGATGATTCTAGAAAAACCTAATTTCAGATTCTACTGAAATGCTTTAGAATTGACTTGACAATCAGTTCTTTTTAAAAAGAAAGAAAAAAAGAAAGAAACCTGTTATGTGTTAACTTTCATTTTAAAATGGAAGAAAGGAAGCAAATGATCCATCTGTGTCTTTAGGGAAAGAATTTTCTATGGCACATTTCAGTTGTGAAGGCAAGAAGGGAGGGGGCTGTTGAAAGATAACAGAAAGCATATACTTCTAGTTACCTGACAGAACTAATCTTGTTATGTTGACCTAAGATCTCCATCCAAAGTACAGTTCAAAGGTTGACATCCTTTGAAGATAAGGAAACTATACAGAAATAAATTGTATATTTGCTGATTTATTTGCCTTTCAAAAGGTACACATAGCTTGGTAAGGTTGAAACCATTAGCATAACTTGGGCAGTGGCTTTAGTATGTTTAACTCCTGTCTCAACATCACCATATGATTCTTAGCTTGGTTTCTAAGTCCATCAAGGATCACATGCCATATGAGCCTCTTGTGGACTTTAGAATCCATGCCATGATTTATAAACAGAAGATCAGTGTGTAAGTGAACATGCTAACACTACTGTCAAAATGTTCATGATGGTTTCCTTCCACATTGCAGAATACATACTCCTCTGAAGGGGGAATTTTAGTTTGGAATAATTAATGCTGTGAAATAAGTATCAGCAAGCATTCCACTGCTTGAGATAAAGGTTGTTTTCGGCTCAAGTGCTTAAACACAAAGGTGTGTTTCAGTCTGCAATATCTGCAGTTCACCTTCAAAAATTCTATCCCTTGCCTCTTGTTGGCATGAGAGAGGGAAAAAAAATACAGGGATGACATTTTGACAGAAACTATTGATAGCTCTTTTGTTTTGTCATGTGCACTAAGATTGTATATCTTGCAATCTTAGTCTGAATGTCCCAAATGCAAGTCTTTGCATTACAAGACAGTCTGACAGGATCACTGGGATAAAGGGTGACCCTGAAAGTTGACATTCTTTTATGAAATAAATGCTTACTCCTTTTCCTACAGTGAACATTGCATAAAAATACTGCAGTTATTTTGATGAATATGACCAACCTTCTTCTTCTTCTTCTTCACCTGATCTCACCTCTCTTTTAGGCCAATTCTTTCATTATTGCATGTTGGACTTCCTCCAGCTAAAGATGTTAGTTAATTCTATTAATATCAGAGATTTATGAAGCATTGAAGGCCTTGATACATATACCCCAATATGATTAAGATTATATAATCTGGCTTTATCAATGCTCAAGGCCTTTACCTACCAACTCTGTGAAAGCCTCCATAGTTTACAGAACCTATTGGATCTTGGTAAGGGTGAAGGATATGCCACTAATGTACAAATTTAATTTTATAAAGTGAACCAAATTGTTGATGGATATTGGATAAAAATCCCAACCTACTTATCTAGCAAAGCCAAGTCTGACAAATTTATATTTATTCCTAACCTGGTTTCTCCTTATATCTCCTGGGAGAAAAAATGGAGAAGACTTGGAGTCACACAAGGAAGGATTCTTACCTTGAACAGAGATTTTGTGAGTATTTTTTGCCTGGAGCCTCTTTGACTCTAGGGAAAAAATAAGTACAGTGCACCTTCCTTTTACGCGGGAAATCCATTCTAGACCCCCCCCCCGTGTAAAAGAAATAGCACATATGCAAGTAATGGGACTCGTGCTTGTGGCAACACATGCATACCATTGTTCCTTCTGGCGCATGGTGCTGCTTCTTCCGGCACTCGTATAATGCGCCCACGTATGACACGGGTGCACTGTATAAGGAACTGGTTCAAATGCATACTTAGGCCTTGCCTGTATGGATCAAAAGTCCTGTCACACTCCCTCCCTCAATTCTGTTGGTGTCCTATTTGGACAATGCGTGGCCCAAACCCTGGTTCTGGTGGTAAAAGTCCAGATGGTGTCCAGCATATAGAGCAGCAGAACCGGGGTATAACTCCCTTGACATAAATTTAAAAGTTTTACTTCTTACTCTGGATCTTTTGGAAAGATCTGGAGCCCTCCATTCCTGCACCAGGGTGGCTGTCTGCATACACGTCCCACTGAGCCACACTGTGTGTCTGCTGCTGTCACCAGTCACTCACTCTGAGGTCAGTAAAAGGCGCCCATTGAAGTGATTGTTGCTGGCATCTCGTTCTGACTTCAGAAGTGAGTGACCTGCAGTGGCAGCAAATGCACCAAGCAGCTCAGCAGGACATGCATGCAGACAGCTGCCTCAGCATAGGAGTGGAGGCCAGGTGGCAAGGGGAGATCAGGGAGCTCTGAGGCCAAGATACTCTGGGCTGTCCCTAGCCTAGCGTATGCCTGAGTACTGTTTAGAGAAGACTCATTAAAATAAAAAGTACCTCTTTCTTTCTTTCTTTCTTTCTTTCTTTTCCTTTGTCTTCTTTTGTCATAGAGAACTTAAGTTACATGAATTTTAGGAACTCTGCAACAGGTTGAGAACTCCTTATCCAAAATGTTTGGGACCATAAGTATTTTATTTTATTTGGCTTCTGGAATACCTGTATTTGTATATACACAATATGCAATGCACAACACAAGTAGCTTAGTGCATATTGTATTTGCAAAGCTGGAAAGACACATAATCAGAGAGACAATGAGGAACTTGGAAATGATGGGAATCCAAGCATAGTAGAACTGGGAAACGATGGGATCCCAAGAGTAGAGAGAATGAGGAACTGGGAAAAGATGAGATTCCATGCGTAAGAATCCATACCTGCTGCCATTTCACAGATCGTCACATCTCTCGCCAGCCTCATGTCTCATTTGTTCCCTACTTGTGTTGTAAGCTAGAGAGAGTCTGAGAATCTAAGGGGCTATTTACACTGTGAAAATAATCCAGGATGAAAATGGGTTGAATTTCCATTGTTCACACACATCCTGAAAGCAACCAATTAAGGTGTTTTTTTTTGGGGGGGGGGGGCTACAAAAACACACTTAATCTGGGATAATGGATATCAGGTTTTTACAATTTTCTGTAAAAAAAAAAATCCACATTGTTGGCAGTGTGAATAACCTATGTGAATAGACCCAAATAGACCTGGGATAAAGCACTGCATGTCTCCATCATTATTTGAGTGCTGGCATGTGTGGGCAACTGAACCTAGAAATGTGCATCAATGCAGTTCCATTGTATGAATAACAAACCCAGAGTACATGAGTGAGATTATTCACATCATTGTGCCAAAAAAATGATGTTTGGATGACCCCTGAGAGATAAATTAGTAGGAGTACTGCAGCTGCCACTTCGAGAGCGGAAGCTGATAGCTGGCGGCAAAAAGCTTTGGGTTTTCTAGATTTCTGATTTCCAGATTAGGAATATTCAACCTGTACATGCTTTACTGAGTCTATTTTCAATCTCAAATTGGGTGGTAGGTTTTACTACCTTTGGTGTGAATGTGAACAAACCATGTGTATTACCCAAAGGACTTGATGGACTATGGTTGCATATTAAGGACAAAAAATCCTCATCAGTTTGCAGAAACCCACTTAAGGATAGATTTGGTGAAATTGGGATAGCACATGGCACCTGCACTGCATGACAAAAATCATAATTAGATGTACTTGGCTACTCTGAGCTGCATTTTCAAATGGTATTTATTCTATCATCCATTTACAACCCATCTGTCAATGCCAGTTCCTTTGTGCAGGAAACTTTATTTCTGTCCTAATACATGACACCATCCTCATCACATCTATTGTGTGTGAAAGAGAAAGATGATTGTAAAACTGATGCATGTTATTTCATATGCCACCAAATAACGTTAGCTATTTTGTAACTGTCTGGTATACACAGCTTTGAAAAAGTGTATGGAGATTTTAAAGATAAGAATAATGTTGTCATGAAAATAGTTTAGCTGAGTGGCAGCAGAGCTAACTACTAAGCTCATGCTCTGAAAGCTTTTCTTGTAAGAAATCTAGATTGTAATGCTTAATGCTCATTAGTCATTAAGCCTGAATAGCAGTGGAAAGCTTTTAATTTTAAAAAATGTGTTTGCTCATAACTATGTATAATATATGGCATTTTTCATCAGCTTTTCCCTGTTTTACTTCTACAATAATTGTGTTAAAAGTTAGCATTGTGTAAGAATGTCAAATCAGGGTGTCTTACTGAGATATCTTTGAAAACTCTTGAATATTCTTCAGCCTGATTGCTTTTCTGTGTGACTTTGAGTTCCTGTCTTTGGGGCATATAGACTGGATCCAGACATTGAACTAAATCCAACTTAATACTGGCACTGGAGCACCAATGATGAAATTCATTCCCCTTTCTTTCCTATGCCAGCCTTAAAAGCTGCCCCAAAATCAGGTCCAGAGATTTTCCAAGCCTTTCAGAGCAGGTTGGGTTTTTTTTTTGGGGGGGGGGGCATACAAGGGGACTACAGTGAGGAGAGGACATTCCCACTAGATTTCATTTTTGAGACTTGTTCGGAGTAGACTTATTGAATGAGTGGGACTTAAATTAGTCACGACTGCCTTGGCCCAAATTATTTTAATACATTTCTTCTAAGTGTGTCCAAGGCTGCATTCACGCGGCAGACATTATCCAATTTGACACCACTGTAAATGGCATGAGTCAATACAATGGTATTTGGGGAATTGTAGTTTGGTGTGACAACGGAGCTCTGTGATAGAGAAGTTAATGTGTCTCACAAAACTACAATTTATATAATTTTATAGCATTGAGCTATGGCAGTTAAAGTGATGTCCCTAGATCCCCTGGGCAAAAACAATTACCGACCAGTATCTCTACTCCCCTTAATCGAGAGGGCAGTTGCAAACCAGCTTCAAGCAGTCTTGGATGACACCAATTATCTTGATCCATTTCAAACTGGCTTCAGGTCGGGATACGGAGTTGAGACTGCCCTGGTCGCCTTGGTCGATGATCTCCGTCTGTGCATCAACAGGGGAAGTGTGGCCCTGTTGGTGCTCTTGGACCTCTCAGCGGCTTTCAATACCATAGACCATGGTATCCTTTTGGAGTGCTTGAGGGAACTAGGAATTGGAGGCACTGTTTTGCAGTGGTTCCTGTCCTATCTCTCGGGCAGGTTCCAGATGCTATCGCTTGGCAACAGTTGTTCGACCAAAAGGGAGCTCAGTTCGGGCTTCCTTCAAGGTGCGATATTGTCGCCAATGCTATTCAACATTTACAGGAAGCCGCTGGGTAAGATCATCCAGAGACATGGGGGGTGTTATCAGTATGCTGATGACACCCAAATCTATTTCTCTATGTCTTGGACTGTTTCAATCACCAAGAAGGGCATCTCTCCTCTGAATGACTGCCTGAGGTCGGTAATGGATTGGATTAGGGGAAATAGACTTGAGTTGAATCCAAACGAAACGGAGGTACTCGTGATAGGTAACCCCAACCCGGGTTTGGAGATATGTTAGCCAGTCCTAGATGGGGTCACACTTCTCCTGAAAGACTGCGTCCGCAGCTGAGGGGTGCTCCTGCATTCGTCACTTCATCTGACCTCTCAGATTGATGCGGCAGCCAGGAGCACCTGTTATCAGCTTCAGCTGATATGCCAGTTGTGCCCCTACCTGGAGCACTGGGACCTAGAAACGGTTGTACATGCCCTGGTAACCTCTCGTCTTGATTTCTGTAATGTGCTCTACATGGGGCAACCCTTGTGCCATGTCCGGAAGCTTCAACTGATACAAAACATGGCAGCCAGAGTGGTCACCGGAAAAATGTAGTTTGGACCGAATTACACCTATTCTAAGTCATTACACTGGCTGCCTATTAGCTTCCGGGCTCAGTACAAGGTGTTGGTTATTACCTAAAAAGCCCTACATGGCCTGAGTCCAGTCTACTTGAAGAAATGCCTTCTCCCATATAATCCTTCTCGTACACTCCGTTCCTCTGGGAAAAATCTTTTACATCCAAAAAAGACCAGATTGGCAGTGACCTCCCGGAGGTCTTTTTCTGCTACGGCTCCTAAAGCTTGGAATGACCTGCCAGAAGAGATTTGCCAATTATCCTCATTGGAGGCTTTTAAAAAAGCGACAAAAACCTTTCTCTTCCGGCAGGCCTTCCCTGAGTGATAACCGCCCAGAACCGATTCTATCCATCCTGCCTACTATATCTCCTCGCCATTCGAGGATTGTAGAATAATCTTGTAATGTTGTATTGTAATGTTATATATTTTAATCATATTTTATGTTAATTTTATAGTTTGGGAGGGAGGGTTGGATCAGGGTTTTGTGGGTTTTATTGTTTTTATATTGTGTATCATAAACTCTGTTGTTACCCGCCTCGATCCCCAAACGGAAGAGGCGGGATATAAATAAATATTTTATTATTATTATATTATATATGTCAAACTAGATTATTTCTGCAGTGTGGGTGCAGCCTAAATTGAGAATTCTTCAAAAATGCCACTCAAAATAAACATGCATTGAGCCTACTAAAACTTTCACTGGGCACCTGAACATTTTCTCCACTTATTCTGTCAGAGCTTCAGTGATGATCTCTCCCTCTGTCATCTTACCATTGGTGTTAACTCACTTACCAATGTAAAATGATTGTGTTACCACCAATTACTATGGATGAGAATGCTCACTGTGCTGCTTTTGCATACATTAAAGCTTTAATTGAACTGTCACAGATTGTACTTTTGCATTTCATTAACATTTAACTGATGTTATTTATCTTTCACTTCCACTTCCATGTGTGTAATATACTTGCTGACAGATTATCAGATTTATTTTATGCATAACTTTACCTGGCATATTTCATGAGTAATTAAATGTACTGGATGAAATGATTTCAGGTCTAGTGAAGCTCATGCCCTTTAACAGTGTTCAGGGATACTGCTAAGTCCAGACCTATAGTCATAGATCCCAGGTCCTGCAGGCCAAATGCAGTTGTACTTATCACATGTATCTTTCAGAAAAAATTACTCAAGAGTAGTACAAAGATCCTTGACAGTGCACTTTTTTCTTCAGGCTGCCTCCCTTACCATCAGATAATGGAATCTCTCTCATACCCCTTGACAATCTTTATTTTAACTGCCACAGGGCATAATGTGGAGGAAGCAAAAGCTGCAACTGGAATCTTGTGCCAAGGCGAAAGGTCAGGCACCATGTTACATGTTGTAAAAGTGGTTACAACTTTAATGCAAATATCACAATCAGAAATCATATAGAATTACAATATGTATGTAACAACAAGGAGGTGGGTATATGGGGCCCGATGGTCTACAACCAGGTAATTTTCTGCATGGGGATGGAAATCTGCCTAGGTGAGTTAAACCTCAGTACAGGGCATCCCAAATTAGCCGATTGCTGTACTATATCCAAATTCTAGGCTGGGGGTGTGGTGATCTACATTGCCCCAACCGCAGACACCCCCATTTTCCCATCTATTCACCCCCAATGACAATCTCCCCCATGTTTAACTATGATATGATGTCCTTTCCTCCCTTCCATATCCATTGGTTGCAATAAAGTGACAAGGTAATAAAAAAGCAGAGTACAGTCTGTCCTTTCTTTACGCGAGGGATCTGTTCCGGACTCCCCCATGTAAAGCGAATTCCACCTATGTTCAAGCCCCATTTAAATGAATGGGGCTCATGCACGCTGCGACGTGGTGATGCACACACACCTTGTGCATGCCCCCCCCCCCCCGTATTCCCTATGGACGCACTGCCCCTTCTCCCAGCATAGCTTTCAGCATATACTGAAAGCCGCGTAAAGCGCGCCCGCGTATGACGCGGACTCACTGTATCAGGAATCTGGTAGATAAGCAGTGTCCCACAAGCAGTGAAAAGGAGTCCCAATGCTAACTACAGGAAAGCTCAATGATCTTAACCAGGCAGAATGCAAAAACAAATACAAAATCAACAACAAAAGTAGTGCACATGCAAGCAAAGAGGAAAGCTCACACATTGTGTGTGTGTGTGGGGGGGGCCTACCAAGGAATGTGAAAAACCTATGCTCCAATAGCATGGGATAATTCCTTCCTGTCCCCTGAAGGCAACCAGCCAAAACCTGGGAATGCCAAAGGTAGTTAGATATCTTTGGTGGAATGTGCTGAAGTCTTGTCAAAACTGGCCAGATGCTTTATGGCAAGGTCTATATAAGGCCTGGCAAACCTCACTTGAACTCTCATAAGAGTCCAGATTTTATGAGACTTCGGGGTTATGCAGTCCACCTCTTTTTCAGCCATACTGGGGCCGCGGCAACCACACACCGTGGCCCCAATACAGTTCTTCCAGGGCATAGCTCCTTTTTGCAGCTTCCTTTGCAGCTCCTTTTTGCACTCTGGAAAGGGCTCCATAGCTGTGTTGTCGCAGCTTGGCAGCGCTCCTTCAGTGCTGCGCTGTATGGATACAGCACCGGAAGAGCACCATGACACTGTGTGCTGTGTGGAGCGGCGTGCAGCATCATGGTGCCCTGGGGGCAGAGTCAGGGCGTGTGTCATTTGGATGTGACACCCCGATTCTGCCCCCCACCAAATCCTGCATTGAAGTCTCACAATATTACTGCCATTGTGAGACTTAAAATTCCACACGAGTATCTGGCCTCACTCTGCTGGCTCAGCATAACAAAGGGGCTGTGCCATTAAAGCCAGCCTGGACGTAGAGTCGGGGCATGGCATCCATATGATGCACGCTCTGACTCCGTCCCCCATGGCAATGTGATGCCGTGTGCCACTAACATGGCACGTGGCATCACAGCACTCCTCTGGCGCTGCATTTACATGATGCACCGCCAAAGGAGTGCCTTAAAGCCACAGCTATTGCACCCTTTTGGTACTTGTTTGGGTAGCGAGGAGAGGGGCTTCAAGGTTGCATCTTCCCATGCAGCAATATGTGATTTATCGGTTCTTATCAGTTAAAAGAAAGATTGGAAGACAAAGAATATGTACCTCTGCCTTGGCAGTAAATGCCAGAGAGCAAGCATTGTGAGAGGAAAGCAAAAGAGTGACAAGTATGCTGGTTAGGGAAATAAAAGCATGGAAGGAGGGGAGAGAGAGAGAGAGAATGAGAATGCATAAAAGGACAGCGAAAATGAAACAAAGCAAGTGTAGAGAGTGGGAAAGAGCAGAAAGTAAATGGGAGGGGGGAGAATGCCAGAATAAAGAGTAATGGGGGCACTTTGTGTGCCTTCAAATTTGACAGTGCAACTGTTAGTTTTCAGGGCATTAAATACTTTTTCTTACTTTTGTTGAAACAGCAGAAGACAGATGCCCCCTGAGAATTATCAGAAACCACTATATTTCAAAAGTATTGGTTGTGCCCCCGTTAAAATACCTGATCTGAAATATAGAGGAGCAAGGATGAAGCTGTGTGACAAATCCTTCCTCCTAGTCCTTCCTAAACATTGTCCTTGGTTTCTATAAGAGAAAATGGCAGAAAGAGGATAACAGTAGAACTTTTGTAATGGTTCTTCTATACATTATTTTTGGGCTGAAAGGTTCTCTCTGCAGAGAGTAACTAATAATAATAATAATAATAATAATAATAATAATAATAATAATAACAACCACTTTCAGTTATGAAACTCTCATTTCAAAATTAAACACTCAAGAAGTGGATATTTTAATATCACAGGCTATTTCCTTCAAAAAAATTGCTATATATCAGAAAATCTTTGCTTTTACCTATTAGAAAATCTGCTGTGCCCATACATATTTTTTTGGTTCATTGTATTGCATCATCTTGGAAATAATACATTGTAATTAACACATTACCTGTTAGTTTGTTTATTCTTTCTCTAACAAGCCTTAAAATAGTGACCCCTTCCCTTGACATTACTTGTCATGTGTGCAGAGCAACTAGCTAATAGTGAAGTTTTACCTTATTATTCAGTGTCAAAGGGGAGCACTCTTGAGGAGGAGGATTTCACCTGTTTCAGTGCTGTTTTATTTTTCTCACATGCCCTGCAGCTTTGGTCTGTCTATCTCATGTTGACTCTGGAATGAGAAATTGAAGAGAGGAAAATTGGGGGAGGGAGAAGACTGGAGGAAGTGTGGTGAAAAGAAAAACAGAAGAAGGGAAGTAGGGGGAAACCCTTAAAAGAAATGGAAGAGAATAGGGATTTTGATTTTTATACCACATGGTCTGAGGAGACCCCAGGCCTTTTTAGACCTTCTTTACGTGATTATGGCCTACTGCTTCTAACCTCAAATGGTTTGTTTGAACTGGCTAGTATAGAACAACTTCTCTCAATCCGCAGCAGCCATGGAAACTCTACTATCCTGAAAGGGAGAAAAGGAGAGGGAAACAACACTGAACCAGAAAGACATATCATTATCATTTTAATTCCATGGCTTCTTTTAAAATCAACAAATAATGCACAATGAATAGAACAAATAAAAAATGTCCTACAATCATCTTTTTTCTTGCCCCCACTAGTGATTAATGAAGCAGAACAGAAATAAGAGGTAATGACCAAAGTGCCAGTTGTCCTAAATCAACAAATGAAAGAGATTAATATTATTAAAAGGCATCTACAGTTATGGTAATTATAATATTGATTTTATTGGTACTCTTCATTGGAATATTGGACTGGAGTCCAAATCAGCTGAGCAATTACATTCTGTCACCTGGCCAGTCTTTCACCAACTTGCTCTTTTTGCATTAGAAATCTTGTAAAGTTCAGCATCTCCAATCTGCAGGAAAGGAACAAACAAAATTTGCTCCTGACCTTGGAAAAGCCACCTTAAAAAACAGAAGAGCATCTTCTCTCATTTTTTTACAGTGACCTTTCACTCCAGTGTCACTTAAAATGGCCATTGAAACAGTGGTGGATATTATATAGTCCCTATAAAATCCCTTGCAATTACTATAGAAATTGTCCTGAGGGATAGGTTAGGTTAAGCTATGAGTACAGAAACCACTACTAGAGGAGTACAGACAGGAGGGAAAAAATTGAAAGAGAGTACAATGGAGAAATATTTCTTTGTATTCCTCCAAACTTAGCTTCTGACACATATCTTGCCCAAGCTGGAGACGAAATAATTGGATTCAAAGGTCAGGTCACACAAACAGCTTTTCACATTTCTCTTTGGGATACTGAAATCAGTCACTAGTCAAGATCTGGCATCTTCCTATGACCATTGTTTTTGGAGCAATAGAAGGATTTAAGTTCCTGTTGTAGTCCAGTCTGACTTCTGTCCTAAGAAATGTTTAAAATTTTAGTGGCAGCTTCAAATA
>NC_056522.1:228664507-228673435 GCF_019175285.1 Sceloporus undulatus | reverse complement strand
GATGGAGAACAAAGGACACATGGTCCTACAGGGGTATTTAAAGCCCTCTCTTGGAATCCTTTTGAAACTGCTGCTCTGGCACTGTTGATTGGCCAAGTGAGCCTTACATCAGCTATGATGTAGCTGCTCATTAGCATGTGATGTTATCTCTCATTAGCATGTACCTCCTCCCAGATTAACCCTTTGTAGTTCAGGAGAAGTCCTCAGGTGACTGGGAACCCAGCCACCACAGTATGTTAATGATGCTTCCATTGAAAACTGAATATTAATTTTAATTCTGTAAATGCAAATTTGGTATTACACTTTATGTTGTATCATTGCACTAAAACCTTTACTAGGTGAAAAATTAATCACTTTATCTATTCCTGGCAATTCCCTCTTCCATCCTACCCTCTTTCTTTGCCCCTTTTTGAAAGAAAGGAGAAAACAACTGCACTGGAAAATGCCATTTGTTATCCACTAAAAAGGAATCAATGAGATTAGAAAGAAAGAACACATGCATGCAAACATTAAGGATGAAAGAAACAAAACAAATGTTATCTATAAATTTGTTTGTTCAATGGTCTGAGTGCTGGATTAAGGCTCTGGAAGATCAAGATTCAGATCAGTTCTCCACCATAGAAACTGACTGGATATCTTAGGTATGTCACACTCAGCCTCAGAGGAAAGCAATGGCAAACAACTCTGAACAAATACTGCCAAGAAACCTCTATGATTGGTTCACCTTAGGGTTGGAGAAGACTTGAAGGCATGCAACAACCACAACAAAAGCAGCAACAGCAACAAAAGAGCTAAAAGCCACTGTAAAGGTCCAAGACATGTGCAGCCTGGATTCTTAGGGGTAGTACAGATGGGAGGCTCCGTGCCACCCCTGTAAGCCCCATGTCTGTTCTTCAAAAAAAGAGCCGCCTAGAGCGGCTTCTTTTTTGCGACACCGGAAGGTGGAAGGGGCACCACCATGACACCACTTCCTGCAGTGATGTCTGGTCGCTGGATGGCTGTGGCGGCATCATGGTGGCCCCCGTATGGATGGGAAGCCGCTATGATGCTGGCGTCTGTTCATATTAGGGTTCGGGAGTGTGCAATGGCTGCACACTCCCGAACCCTATCACTGTGGCCACACCACAAAACACCTGTGTGTACCGGGCCTAAGGCAGGCTGCTGGGGCCAGGACCATGGATGGTGCACATAGAGTGTCCAGTGGGCCAGAGGCAGGAGATAAGGAGACTGTTATGAGCATTGGAGCCTTAAAATCCTTAGTGTGTATGGCTTTCCTCTCATGACTCTATGCAGAGTTCCTGATGGGATAGATGACGTTGGAGTCCTCCATGGATGCAAGGCAAAGGCATCACAAACACTATTGAAACACAGATCAAAAGGCCAAGATAGAAATTGTTATCAGGGGAGTCATTCATACCTTTGGGCAGATTTATGCCCCAGGATGTTTTGCCAGGCCAGAGCCATCAGATAACCATTCTCATCTTGGAGACTGTCTATAGCACAAGCAATCTTTAATATGTAGATTTGTTTTGTTTTGTTTTTTGCTTTGAAGTAGGATAAACAACTATCCTGAGGCTACATTTTGTCTTATTTACAGTTCCCCAAATCCTTTCTTCAGCATTCTGTGTTAGAATCCAGGCAAACTCTGTCTGAGTTCTGATATAGTTCCAATCCTCTAGCCGCTCATGGATAACCAGGCCTTCTCCCCTGCTTGGAATGTGAGCCTTGCTTGATGGTGTTAGCCTGCCTGTTCCTTATATTCTGCCTTAGCCTTTTCTAGGTGTTGGATCAAATTGGCTTGTATCTCTAGCAGAAGTGTGAGTCGGTCATTTGCACATGGCATGAGACAGGCTGTGTGTGTACATGAGTGCTGTACACCTGAGTACACCTATTTAGGATTGTATTGTATTGTAGTGTGAAGCAAGGCAGCCTGGGCAGGTCACATACTCTCAGCCTCAGAAGAAGGCAAAGGCGTGTGCGCACACACACACAATTAATCTTGACAAGAAAAACACATTTGAAACATATATTAGTCCAATCCTTTCCTGAGACATACCCTCCAACCCACTAGGTCAGGTCCTAAATAGTTCTACTTGCAAGCAAGTTTGGATCAGGCAAATAGAATGTGCACTCCCCATCTTAGTGGAAAATAAAGCATTGACAATCCTATACATGCTTACTTGGGTTCAATGGGATTTGCTGCCCGTTAAGTTTGTTTTAAATTGTTGTAGTTGTAGTTAATTGTCATTCTCACCTTTTTCCCCAATCTGGGACTCAAGACATCTTACCAAAGTTAAAGCAGGCCAGGTTTCATTCCTTGTAATTTATTCCAATTTTCCTTACAATGTATTTTTCTCATCATCAACCTAGGGCAGTTTAACACCTACCATATTTGGTAGGACCTTGCTATGATGGAAGCTGCCTAAACCACATGGGATGAAACTGTGCGTTGCTTAGAGCAACTGTAGGATAAGAGCACCTGTGCTATTCCAGATAATTTATGGAGTATTCTAATATAAAGTAACTGATTCCTAGTCAAAGGAGATTATCTTCATCCTGAACAGGAGGTTAAATTAAGACAAGTTCGAGGGAAGGAGAGGGGAGGGGAGGGGGAACCTTATACAACATTTCCAGGCATAACGTAAGAACAAGAGCTTCTCAGGATATGATGTTTCTAGGCACATAAAAGGACACATGAATTTTCACAAATCAGTATTCTAATATAAAGGTTTCAATGCAAATGACTGCCCTGAAGAACCTTATATGAATTTGGGACTTTTTATTTTTTGGAGGATTTAAGTTTCATTAGAGAAATATCTTGGAAGCTTGAGATAGACATAATCCTGGACTTATGATTCACAGTTCTCACAGAAACATCTTACTCATTCTAGGGGGCTGACATTTTTGAAGATAAGGAGTGCACTGCTAATCAGTGTGAATATGCTGTAATGTATAAATAAAATTGAATTGGAATATTGAAATTTAAGGCTCCTGGGAAAAGAAAAATGAGTACAGTTTCTTTTGAACTTTTTGTGTGTGTGCCTAGAAGAGAACAGTATGTCCTGATATGAAATGTGAGAGATGAAAGGAGAAATGCTCTGAAGGTTTACCACTAGTATCAAGGCAAATCTTATAATTTAGTGTTATTTGAATTTTTCAATCTGCCTAAATATTGGAAGTCCGTGAGCTGGATTCATTCTTCAAGATTTAAACATATGTTTTCTGTTTCAAAAATGAATCTGTGGACTGTCTACATAAGAGAGCCAGACGTTTGGTCAGCAACCCACCAGCATAATAACCCATACTAGAAATAAGATTTATGGGGTTTTGTTGTATTTCCTATCCCTAAACAAGCAACCAAACTACTTCTGTACTTGATAAATTAATAGAATCAGACAGATTTCTGAGAAACATCAATAGTGCAGTTATGCATAGTGATAAAAACAAAGAACACTGCTGTTATTGTTGTGATAATGATGGCCTTCTATGGAAAGTTTGGAGAACACAACCTGAGCTAACCTGAACAAACTCTGTAAAATGGTGCCATCTGCAATGTGCCACAAACATGATTTATCTATGAACAGAACTGTAGCACACCGTTGACTTAGTTGAAAGCACATGCACATAAGGATGTACGCTTATGTGAAACTATTTCAATTTCATACTCATGGGCCACTAAAGACTTTGTAAGACTATAAATCCCAGGATTCCTTAGGATGGAGTCACAACATTCAAGGTGGTATCAAGCTGCATTATTTCTACAGTGCAGATACATCCCCAGCAATGCAAGGGCCAACCAAATGATAAATATCTTCCATTTTGAGAGAAAGGTGGGATATAAAGCCAGTAAATAAATAAATAGGCCCTAATCATATCTTATAAGATAGAGCCCAATGGGAGGGGCAGTTTTAAGCCTATAATTAACAACTACAACATAAACATACTAATCAGTAGTTAAAATCTTACAGTACAGGGTTTACAAGTCTACTTGAAGGATCATCATGCTAAAATCATTCTTGATGCAGAAAGAATTAGGAAATGGGAGGCTAGTTTGATTTTCTGTTATTGAAAACAGGAAGGGACTGAAGAAAGGTAGAAGGTAATTTGGTCTTTTGATGTGTAAACAGATTTAGTATAGCAAAGATCAATGAGGAATTCCTCCCTAGGAATATGTATTTTAACATATTATCATATTTCATTAGTTTTTTAAAAAATCAATTTCAATTATAGACCATTTTACAAACACTGCTATACCTCTCAGGAAAGCATATGGTCATCAAAACTTCAATCAAAGTCCTGCCAAGTCTCTCATAAAACATAAATAGCCATAAGCCAGTGTGTTATTGTCCTTTTAATGATAGTTGAATGCCTATATTTCTTCCCATGTCCGCCTCTACTGTCAGCTTCTTGACATTATCAGTCTCCATTTCACACACTAATCCTTGAAGATAGTTCATACAGAAAATGCTAATATAATCTGCAGTATTATTTTAAATTGCCAGATAGGTTGATGTTGTTTTTAAAAAAAAGAAAGAAAGAAAATCTTCCAAGACCCATAGAGAGGCATTATTATGATGAGGACAGAGGAATGTTGGTTTTTTATCTGGAAAGGACTGGCTAGACTAGCTCTTAATCATTTCTTGAAGTAGACGGTACCAGAGTAATACAGCTCCACGTTTTCTCAGAAAACTCTTGTCCACTGTAGTTACATACTCTCCAACATTTCACAGATGAAAAGCAGGATATGTGTGGTCAAGTAACATTCTAGTGTGATTAAGATGGCAAACATTATTAATAAGGAGACACATGCACACCTGGAAATACTGCAGCAATATGCTTTACCTGAGTCTACAGGGAAGAGCAAGATTTGGCTTTCTCTTGTCTTCTCCCTTCTGCTGAGCTGAGTGCAAAATAAAATTTGCAATCTGAATTCATTTTGTTGCTTTTGAAGTAAGCCAAGAACAAAGGGGGGAAATGGAAGGAGAGAAACTGGAACATTTTAAAAAGGAGCTGAAAAAGTGGAATTACTGAGCATTAATTGGGATTATCTGTGCCAAAAGGGTATAAAAGTATTACCTCTTGCTTAAAGAGCAATAAAGATCTCAGGGGAGCCATGCACAGATGGATCCTGCTCATACAGAAAAGATGAAATCAGGTTTAGAATCCAAAAGCCTCAGTTTAGTCACCTGTCAAATTGATCATTGTCACTGCCAATCAGTACACCTGAAAAATAAATGAGAAAGTATCTGTAAATGATTCATTTTATACACTGCACTTTTGCCATGCAATCAATAATTTTTAGCATTTTTGAATAAAAGTTGCTACATATAAAAAGCTGTATGCCGCTGCTGGTGCCAGAACTGTGATTCATCATTGTTGTACTGGAGCCTCTGCATTTATTATTTTTAAATCCAGAACTTTTGCCCTGAGCATGGAGGATATATTGTGAGCGAAGAATGTTTGTGAAGAAATGTTTCATTTTTGTTCATTTACATTTGGTGAGTAGGGTTGCCAAGTATCAGGGCAGTACTATGCTTTTCTGTATCTGCAGGAAAGGAGCAATCTCAAGGTAAATGATGTTGAAAAAGGAGAAAGTTTGATTTTATTGTCCAAAGTATATTTAAAGCCTGGGGGCTCCTCTCCTCTCCCTTCTCTGCTCTACCAGGGTGGACAGGCTCAGCTTGTGTGTTTGTATATATAACCTTGCACCACACCAGAACACCAAAAACCTAGGAAGATGGACAAGGCAATGAATTGTTGAGAGAGTCCGTGAGTAGAGAGGCCATATTCCCCTTCCTCAACCCAGGCGTCTAATTTGCATATTATGCAAATTATTCTAATTGTTCAAAATACTCTAATTTACATTCTAATTATGCAAATAGACACATTGTTACTTTTTTTCTTTCTAATATGTTTCAAACTTCAGATCTTTTTTTAAAAAAAATAGTTATAGATGAACTGAACCACTGTCTAATAATGTTTAAAGTGCTGGATTTTCAACAGAGAAAGCTGAGTTCAAGTCTTTGTTTAGGGGTTTATCACAGAGAGGCATTTATGTGGGTGAAACGTTGCAGAACTGTTTCAGAAGCACGAAGGTGGGATTATCTGTCATGCTTCTAAAACATAATTGAGACTTCCCGCTTTCCTACTGTTGATGAAGTGTTCACAGATAAGCCATTTTTTTAATAACAGGATATCCCATTATTAAAAAATAGCTTTTCCTGGCTTCTCCAAGAATGCTTCACCCACGGAAGGAAAGCGGAAAGCCTCAATTACGTTTTACCATTCATACTGCTCTCTCCCATCTCCATTTGCAATGCCCCCTTACATTTTGCACTCCTATCCAGGTAATATGGCAATCCTACCTTTGGGTAAATGTACTTGGGCCTATAGTGCCATTCAGTGGAAAGCAGTAAGGGCATCAGTAAGCATAACCCATAAGCCTTCTTGTTGCAGGAGCTAGCAGTAATGACAGAGGGCTTGGGGGGGGGGACTCCCAAAAGGACAGTGAGTGAGTCTTCCAAAAGTTCCAGTGTTGATGCAGGAAGTGAAAATTTTCCCCACATGTTGGCCCAAATTGGCATGCTGGAAAAACATAAAACTCTGCCACCATCCCCATGGGAGACATAAGAGGCCATTTTGAATGACTATTGGGTTCGTAAAAGGCCAAACAGGGTCCTGACTGGATTAACAATATGGTAGACCACACATTCTAGTGAGAGGAGAAAAAGTGCCATTTCAGAGATCGGTCAATTGGCTGTTGTTTGGAAGAAGACCTGAAGACCAAAAGTAGAGGCTAAAGGGATCAGCATTTAGAGGCACAGAGTGATAAAAGAGCTAGACCAATGCTGCTGGATGTGGACAGTGACAAAAGATGTCACCTTGTGATGAATTGATAAAGTTTCTTGCATGCAGCAATTTTAATTTTTTTTTAAAAAGTCACTTTTATAAACCCATTAAAAATGTCAACTGAAAAACTAGGAGATCACACTTACAATGAGCTATTTTTTCTTCTAAAATATTTATGCATACAATAACACCTCTTCTTGGATATTGGGATTCTAACATTGTAGTACAAAATAGCAGAGCAGCAAAATGAGTTTAGTGATCTAAAATGAGTCAACTTTAACTCACCAACAAAGCGAAGCTACAAGGGTAGCACAAAGAACAGCTTAACAGCATAAAACATGCAGGGTAAGAAATGAAAAACTGGAAAGCTAATTGCTACGATGACTGCTGTAAGGAGTAAATTGGAAGTAAAATTGATATGTCCAAAAAGAAGAAGAAGAAAGAAAGAAAGAAACAAGAGAGGTGGTAAAATGAATTTTCAGATTCAAGGACTTGGATGGGCAAAGGCAAGATGAGTTGGACTTAAAACAAGATAGATTTCTAGTCATCTAGATCTAGGGAAATGATTTCTCTCCCCCCCCCCCATACACTTTTTTTAAAAATGACAAGAGCACTTCCAGTGAAGTCAATCAGTGAACACACCTGTTCCTGGAGGTGAAGATGTTTCACACAGAGTTGTGAAATTACTAATAATTTCAGAAGAATTAGCCTGAAGAAATGAATTTCTTTCTAGGTGGGATGACTTCAGTGCCAATTAATACTAGAGGCCTACTGACTGCAGGAAGAGAGAGGACTTGTGTATTTCATGCAAGAAAGTGTACTGGCCTTTGATGAGACTGACAGTGTGATCCAGAGTGAAAAGAATTGGAAATGGCCGCGTGAGAGATCCCCTCTCCAGGTTTCTCATTTGGACATCAACCCTGGAGTTGCTACACTCATCTTGCACTTATAACTTTATCACTTTTTGTGTTAGTAACTGAGGCCCTGCAGTTACTTAGACCCTGAACAAGTAGATGTGATTTATATTGGTAATGGTTTGACAGAATTCTCCCTCAACCACTTAAGGGTGTAGACAAAGGTGCAAAGTAACAAAACAAAAGATTTATTGACTAATAGACAGGTTCAACATAAAAGATACACCTGTTTCCATGCAGATTCCAATGTACAACTCATGTAGAAACAAGGTAATAATCTTCTCCAAAAGCTTACTTAGCCTCTCACAACACTCTCAGTTCCCACCCAATTAAATGTCTTATTTCCATCAGACACTACTTTTCACTATCCCAGTTACTACCTGCCCATCCCCTCTATTTCTAACTTGCTTTGTCTGATAGTTGTACAGTCAAATCTTTCCATTTATAGTCTTTTCCCCAAGCGCCTACTCCTTCCCAGTATTCCCTGAGCTGTGATTGTTTAATTCCACTAAGGCCATGGAGAACAGAAACATTGTCATGGGGATATAATCCATGAAAACAAAAGTAGAAAAACTTACTTATTTTGCTGCAACAAAAGTTGTTCCCAGTATTGATGAGGTCAATTACTTTGAACTGGAATTGGTTACAGTGCAAGCACTAAGCAGTATAAATAGCAGACGAGCAAATGCCTCTCTGCTTCACTTGGCATTTGTGCTGGACTCATTTCCACTGCTGAAAATACAAGCTAGTGTGGAAATTTTAAAATGTCTTCTTGTTTTCATTATCACTGAGAATGACTCCAACACAAGTGCATGCCAGTATTATTATTATTATTATTATTATTATTATTATTATTATTATTATTATTAACCTTTATTTATGAAGCGCTGTAAATTTACACAGCACTGTACATGCAATCTTTTTAGTTAGACGGTTCCTTGCCCTCAGGCTTACAATCTAAAAAGACATGACACAGAAGGAGAAGGGAGTGGTGGAGGGAGAGGGTAAGAGGTCCAGCAGTTCCTCTCTACCTCCGAGGCCTGGACCAAGGCAGATGGACTAGAGGGAGGGCTCTGCTTCTGAATCGAGGTTAGGTTCAATGGAGCTGGCCCTGCCTTTTCACTCCCTCCCAGGCCGGATGATGACAGGTGGCATGGAGGGAGGG
>NC_056522.1:228637430-228664497 GCF_019175285.1 Sceloporus undulatus | reverse complement strand
TTCTTCTTCTTCTTCTTCTTCTTCTTCTTCTTCTTCTTCTTCTTCTTCTTCAGACTAGGCCCAATGGAGTTGGGCCTACCTTTTCACTCCCTCCAGGCCAGATGGCTTGCCTTTCTCTCTCTCTGGATGATGGTGGAGGGAGGGAGGGCCTTCTTCTTTTCAACCATTGCACTTAGAGGTGCATTTGAAGATCGTTCATGAACTTCAGTCTACAACGATCAGGCATGATAGTGCATGAATAGGTAATATTTCTCTAGACTGTATTCATCAGATTTCATGGAGGGAAGTTATACCTTTAACAATAAAAGGTGCCCCTTCTTGCTATGTATATTTAATTTTATATACAGCCCCTCTCCCAAATTTCCCAAATTCAAAGGTCATATAATGTTTCCTGTGCAAAAAGGCATTATGTGTTTCCCACTCATCTCCATTGTATTATTTTCATAGAACATGCAGATTCAAAATCTAGATCTATTAAAAAAAAAAAAACCTATATGGATTTGGAATCATGGTTTTTTAAAAAAATGTAGTAGAAGAGAAATAATATGTTAAACTCTTTTTATATGCTGTTAAAACTATATGGGCTTGCTATTTGGACTCTCCTAATATGTTCTTCATAATCCCTTTGAAACAGGCTTTGTCTTCAGTGGTAAGAATTTTTATTCCATATTTAAAACTTAATAAATATAGTTCTGTTTGAGTGGATCCTCACTTTTCTCTGTTCATGCTCAATGAGGCCAGAAGAATGTACTAAGTTATTGTGACGTGAAGTGTGCATTCAGGATGCATAGCTAGAAGAACATTATTCAGGCATGATAGTGCATGAATAGGTAATATTTCTCTAGAAATATTATGAGAAATGAAGCCCTCTCCAAAAACAGAGACCCAATCATCATTCATATGCATTAGTCTCCAACACATTTTAGTTATCTGAAGTTTTTTTAATTCTTGATCATTTAAGAGTATTTTTAAGTATGTGCAAATGAGTTGTTTATACATTAGCTCTTTTTAAAGTACTCATGCAGTGAAAGGCAGTGGTGAGAATTTGTTCATTATTTGCCAAATTCCTGTTGGCAATCCCAGCTGGAGATCACACACTGAATCAATTGCTGAAAAGTGTGGCACTTATTAAAGACTCATGACTAAATCTCCTTACATAAATCTGCCTGAGTCTTAAGATCCACATGGGAGGGATTTTGCTCTGTTCCACCACCATCACAGGTGAGGACATGATACATATACTTCTTGGTTTAACTCCCGTTTTCCAGCGGGATCTCCCTAGTGTGATAAACTTCTTTGTTTTGCTCTATGCCAAAGGACTGAAGTACAGCTTTGGTGCAGCTTCAGGCCACCTTGGAGGCATCCATCGTTGGAACACCACACCTCCAAAGCAGCTGGAAGGTGCTTCTTTTGGCCTATCTGTTCTGGGCCTGTGTCTGTTCTGGAAGGAATTGAATTTAAGACCCTATGTATAAATCATCATGGATTGCTGGGGAGAGATGGTTTCTGTCCTTAAAAGTAGCTAGGGAGTTTTTTTGTATGCAGCACAACTAAAGTAATCACAACAGAGCTGTTTCTGGGTGACAGGTGAAGAAGGTGTATCACCTTGAACAAGTATGCACATAAGTCATTTTGGAGCATTTAGATAATTTCAAAGTAAGATGAAGCTGTCATATAGGGAGTCAGATTGTTTGTTCATATACTCATTTGACATTTACCCTGTCAGCACCTTTCTGTTATTAGAAAAAGAACCCTTCCCAGTTTTGCCCTCAGCCAGGATCTTTTCGATGGAGATGCTGTGGAATGAATCTATAACCCAGTTGCAGTCACAACTGTGAAGTCACAACTTCCATCACAGAAGGCAGCATTTTAGGTTGGAAGGATCTGATTGCATTCACTTAAGAATTTCAAAGGTATGATGGATTTAATGAATAATTTTATATAATAATTTCAGAGCGCTATCCATTTTTACCCTATTGCAACAAAACCATCACAAAATGACATAATGACTAATCGATGTATAACTGCACAAGCTTTAGGGCTACAAGGAGAACTCATACTTGCTGCTCACCTCCACTACAAGAGCGATATATTTCATCTGATATTGTTCAATTGTTTCCACTAACCAACTTCTTGGTAAGTCCATCTGCCAGAATTTATCATTATAATCTGCTCTATCGCTTAATACAAGGCAGGCCTATTATCATTTAGTCAGTCTTGAAATTAATGAAATATTTGGATCAAATATTCATCAAATGTTTAGATATTAAGCCCACCTGGCACAAACCATATAATTTTTATGGACTCTGAAACCTAAGTACTAGATTTTTATGTACCTCACATCTCCAAATATACACATTTTCCCCCTCAAATAAAGAAAAGAAAAACTGTACAAATGAAAACTTAACAAAAATTGTGGCATGTCACCCAACGTCAGAAGCATTCTAATTATTTCAAAAGCCTTCATAAACATAATCATTGTTTTTATTTTATCAGTATCAAGGCTGTTGATGCCAGCATAGTTCAGGCAGTAAATGTATTTGTTTACTAGATCTATTCTGTTCCTTTCATCTATCAACTGCTGTCTTTCCTCTCTGAGTAGTGATTGCCAAAACAAAACAAAATCAGACATAAAGTACTTAAGATTCTCAGCAGAATTTGTGTGCGTGTGCACGCGCCTGCATGTGTGTACACACACACACACACAGAGAGAGAGAGAGAGAGTGTGTGTATATATTCATTTAAAACATTTTCATGTAAAGCAAATATTTCACTAACTTTGGCACATCAGTGAAACTAAGGTATGAGAGGAGTCAGGTTCAATAATTCTGAGTACCCAAGATGAGAGAAATACAAATCTATCTAATAAACACTAAAATGTAGGGGTTCAGAACATGTCATTCAGAAAATATATTGTTTATTTTCAATATGGGAAGCTCCTTTACACCTAGTGAAACCACTGCTCCATCTTTGTATTTCTTAGAAAAGATCCCAGGTTCCATTCCTGTGATTTCCAGATAGACCTACATTTGACCCTTCAAGAACTAGATGCCAACCTTTACAAGCCCAGGGGGAGAACCTTGTGTAGGAACAGCTGGCGGATGGTCTGCTCCAAGACCAATTCCCCAGCTTCCAAAAGGGTGAAAACACCTGAGCCCCAAGGGCAATCCATACTTTGGATTGCTTCCTGGCCGGCCCTCATCCAGAAGGCCAACCGAAGACTTCCCCACTTAACTCTCAAGACTTAAGTGAGGGTTTGAATCTCAAGCCAGCCCCAAGGCCAATCTGTTTCCTTTCATGTTTAGTCTCAAGAAATAAAGTTAAATAGGTTGAATTTTAATAAAGTTGCCCATTTTATAACCCAGTTCTCTGTGTCTGGTCTCGTTATTTAATGAGTTGGTCAGAAAAGGTATGTATTCTGCCACAGGACTGGCATTGTTTCCATAGAGCTTTATCACGCTAGGGGAGATCCCGCAGGAAAACGGGAGTTAAACGCAATTTAAAGTTCATTTGAATTTAAACCAAACTTGTAAGTTCGGTTAGAACTACCCAAGTGAAATAAAGCTAAATTAATTCAAAAACAAAGCAGAGAAAAACGGAAGCATTTTTACTTTTGGATTGTTCTGAAAATAAAAAGCTGCCCGGTTTTTCTGCTTTGCATTCAGATTAACTTCGTGTTATTTCATGTTAACTGCAACATCGTGTGATAAACTTTGGGCCTTTCTGTGTTTTCTTTGGTTTAAATCTAGTTTAACTCCCATTTTCCCGCAGAATCTCGTTAATGTGATAAACCTTTGTTAGCTTGTTTTCATGGACCACATTTAAAACCGTTCATAGTTGTTTAATCTAAAACAGAAAGTTCATCTTTAGAAATGTGTTGGAAAAGGAGCTAGGGTCTTTGGTATCCTCTGGGGTTTGGTTCCAGGATTCTATGTGGATATCAAAGTTCATGGATGTTCAAGTCCTATAATATACAATGCAATAGTAAAATGGTATCCCTTACATAAAATGGCCAAATCAAAATTTGCTTTTTGGATTTTTTTTTTAAAAAAATATTTTCAAGCTGTGGATGCAGAGTCCATGGATACAGAGGGCTGACCATATAGCCAAATGGAACAACTGAGAATCCAGTGGCAAGGTGATCAATATAGATCTGTTTCATATATGGAGTACATACTGGCATAACGTTTCATATTCTTTGCAAAAAAGAAGAAAGAAGAAAGAAAATTTAAAAAAATGCTCCCCTAATAGGATTAATGTTAATAGGATTAAAAACATGTTTATGCTCCTGTATGTAAACTTCAAAGGACAGCATGTATTTAATCCAAATTGTTTTATGATGCTTTCTTTACTCTTTTGGTAATTGCTATAAAAATGAAGGCTTGCAACTTAACGATGAAAGATCAAAGTGGTTGTTTTTCAAAAGAGAATTTATAAATGTCTTTGGAAGTCAGAGGAGACAGAAAATTAAAAAGTATAGGTTTTTAGGTGTTTGTCTTCTGAAGAACCCATTGTTGTTGCTGGTGTTGGGTGCCTTCAAATTGTTTCTGACTTATGGTGACACTAAGGTGAACTTATCACAGGATTTTCTTGGCAAGTTTCTTGGGGGAGGGGGCAGGGGGGACATGCTATTTCAATCCTCTGAGGCTGAGAGAGTGTGACTTGTCTAAGGCCGCCCAGTTGATTTCATGGCTCAGCAGGGATTCAAACCCTGTTCTCTAGTGTCATAGGAGTTTATTACTCACGTGGGCTCCTGTCATGCTCCTGTCACCCAAACGTCACCAAACTACGATGGGAGCCTCCTGGTGGGATCGCTCATGGCCCTATACTTCTGTTTTTGTCATGGAAGTGTCAGCGTAATTATTAGGAAAAGGGCCCTTTTTAATAATGGATCGCTATTAAAAAAAGAACCCTTTTCCTAACAATTATGAGAACGCTTCCATGACGAAAACAGAACCATTCCCCTTTAATAGTTCCCGGTGCGATCCCACCAGCAGGCTCCTGTTGCAGTTTGGTGACGTTTGGGCGACAGGAGCATAATGGGAACCCTAGCGTATGGTAAACTCCATAGTCCAACACTTAAACTGCAACACCACACTGGCTTACCAGAAATTATATGGCTCTCCAATTATATGGGAAATGCAAACCTTAACTGTCCTAATCGTATCACTAATATGGTCTACACTTCCTCCAGTGCAGACAGGGAAGCAAGCAGCAAAGCTGCCTTTTAGGTATTTTATATTTTATTTGACTAATAGCACTGCTCTGGAAACTGCAAAATAGGAATCTGATCTCACATTCCTTCTTTGTAGTTCATGTGTTTGATACCTCAAGATTTTGTTCAACATTGGACACACTATGACATTTGATATACAGTATTTTATTGATCATAGAGGTGATATGCTGTTGCAAAATGACATGAATAGTATTTGAAATGCAACACAATGCAATAGTCTATTAGCTTAATTTATTGACCTAATTAATTAACCAGACAGATATCAAAATCCAGGTTTTAAGAATTTGCTGAATGAAATAGATCCAACATCCAATTTATTTTTTCAAAAAATTCTACTAGTTGAAATTGATGCAATCCAGACATTCATGAGCTTCAAATGGATTTTTTTTAATTTTCATAGGTAAAGACAAGAACTTAAAAGAAATAGATGATAAAATCCCAAAAGAAACAAACTTTGTTACACTTCATGCCCATTCCTGCAATTAATGGAATAAGCTTCCTATTTTTTTTGAAATTCATATTGCATTTTTTCTCATAAAGAAAGCATCCTAACAGAGCTTTGAAAAACATTGTTTTACAGTATACACATGTTGCAGGTCTCTGGGCATGTCACATCTTACAAAGCCTACATGCAAATTTATTGCTGGGTCGCACTGATAGCCAGCTCCTGATTAAATATGAAAATCCAGACTGTTAGAATTTATCTTTGGATCACAATGTGAATTTTATCAGAAATTTAATTTAATGCCACTGGGTCATTAACATCAAATGGTTAATGGAATGATTCATCTTAGAAAAATATACATGCAGCATTTAAACCTCATATCTGATTTCATGATGATCATCAAATAGCTCAATCACACTCATTGTTATTAGTCAGTCCTCAGAATATTTATTAAATGATACTTGCCATTCTGTTTAAATTGATAATAGGCCACTATATATATATATATATATATATATATATATATATATATATATCTTCTGCTGGGAGCATCATAATCCCATTCCCCTGACAACATGGCAACTAAACTCAGATTGTTTAAAAATTATATTACAAGAAGGATGAAAATAAATGAAACTGATTGCTAATTCTCTGAGAGCTGTGTAGGGTATTACTAATTAAGGGGACTGCATTGAATTTTGTAGCTTATTACAACTGAAACATATCATTTCAGAGGCAAGGTGGACAACTTGCTTCATTAGTACAGCTTAAGAAAAGCATTGTATTTCAAGGTATCATTTACTTAGCTTGCTATTTGTAAAAAAATAAAATAAAATACCCTCTTGATACGTATTCACCACTAGTTAACAATCTTGATTTTCCTGGAATATTCAAAGGTTAAAAACACAGTAATGGAAGCCATTTCACTCATCATCTGACACCTTTGACAAACTTTTCTTTCTATACTATTTTGAGGTAAGAGAAAATAGCATACCCTATCATTTCAACAACATAACTCCACAGTACGGCACTGTAAACAAGCCCCCCAAATTTAATACAGTGGACCCTTGTTATCCGCTGGGGTTTGGTTCCAGGAACCCCCATGAATAACAACATCCGTGTATGCTCAAGTCCCATTAAATACAATGGCATAGCAAAATGGTGCCCCTTATATGAAATGGAAAAATCAAGGTTTGATACTTGAAATTTATACTTTTTAAAAAATATTTTCAAGCCATGAATGCTTGAATCCATGTATAAAAAAATCCGTGTATAAGAAGGGCCAACTGTAGTCTGCAAAAGTGTTTTACTTGCCTGCTAAGAAGTTGTAGCTGGCGTGTGTGGATGTAGGTGTGTTTGGGGAAAGAGATGCTCCTTCGCCTTTGGCAGCCTCAAAAAGTAGACTTCTGTTCTTTTTTTAAAAAGTTAGGACTGTCAGAAAAATAAGAGTGATCTTTCTTGAGTCCCACCAGCAAGCTACCTGATTCTCTCATTCAAGCTGCAGGGGAAGGAAAGCCCTTTCTTTGATAGTCAGCATGGAAACAAGTGGGTGGACAGAGAAGAAAGCAGTATTTCACTCCTCTCTTAGCCTATTCACCTACCTGCGGGAATTCATTGTTGCCTATGGCTAGCAGGAAAGTTGTTAAATACAGGTAAACCACTATATACAGACACCATCACTGCCTAATATGCATTTCCCTTTGCCATCTAGACTTTGCCATCATTTTATAAGTCCCTTACATTATCCAGGAAAAGGAGGCGCTAAAGCAGGTCTAAGGAATATTTCCTTGCCTGAAGAGCAAATTTTCGTCAAGAAAGTACCTTGGGGCTATGTTTCAGAGGTGAGGAGGATTAACAAAAAAAGTAAGTAAAGTACATTACACTATATTTCCTACCCTCAACCTAATTTAGTACTTACCAACACACAGTAGAATGTAGCTATCTGTTCTCTATGTTTTCCACCACCCCCTCCAACCACCTCTGATCATCAGGTGCCAATAGTTGTATATTTATGATCTTTTCGGTCTCATAAGCCTTTGAAAATCCAGTTGAATTGAAGATACTTCTACCATTGGTTATATTTCCAAGTTGCTAATTGTTAGTCTGAAATTAAAGTGTCCCTTGACAACAATTAGCTCTTGAGGACCATTCACAGCAGCCTGTGGTTCTGAACACAGACATTCCAAGTGAATACCACATGAGAGATGAATATTATTCAGTCATTTATCAATTCAGGATAGCCATGTAGGTATTTGCCTTCAGATCCCTCAGCATTTGCAATTCCATTTGGAATTCTGATGAAGCATATGCTTCAGCACTGAAAACGGTGGTGAAAATATCCAGCTGTTGTTTCTTTCCTTTCAGTCTTTTGAATCAATCACTTCTAGTTTCTCAAGTGAGAATGCATCTGCAGTGTCTCCCATTAACTTTAGGTTTGTGCTACTTGAAAGTCGGGGATGTGATTTTATTCTATGCGCATTTTCAATAGGCCTAACTTGGCTTCAGGTGCTCTTATAATTGATCAACAAAAGGCTCTGGTTTTCACCTTGTAGTTTCTGATTCAGTTCTGAGAGATGTGCTGTGATATCTGCTAGAAAGTCTAGGTCACACAACCACTTTGAATTGCTCAGCTGTGGGACTGTTTTTACCATGAAGAGTTTAGCTTTGTTCCTCACTGTGTTGCACCATTTCAGCATATTAAACAATGCACTTCACAGTAATATACTAAATCCCCATACTTTTATTTCCAGATCTGTCTATATCATCTCAAACTGGCAGCTCTTTAGAGTTCTGGTTTTCATAAAATTAATGCATGTGACTACTGTGAGTGTGGTTGTTTTTAGTCTCAGTTACTGTGAACAAATATTCTTTTGATGAATAATGCAGTGGCATACTACTAGTTGACTAGGCTCGAGATTCACATAAGATACTTCTTCCTTGAGGGCAAGGCCTAGTCCCTTTTGTGACACAATAATAACTGGTGCTCCATCCAGGGATAACTTATCACTGCTTGTTTTGCAACATGACCAATATTTTCTCAAAAATAAAATTTCCTTTGGTTTTGCCTTTCACAATGCACTGAGACAGTAATTCTCTTGTAATGTGACATGGTGATGAAATTCCACATGGAAAAGTTGCCAGCTGGGCAATATTGCTTATGTCAGTTGTCTCATTCATAGCCAAAGAGTAACAGCACATTCAAAAGAAGAGTTTTTCAGAGAAATGCCTTATGTCATTTTATGAATTCTGTCACAGATTATCCTCTGAAATAAATTTATTTATTTCAAATAAATTCTCTGGTGCTAACAGAAATGAAGCACTGCATTTATGTAGTCATTTTTAAACTTGCTATCTGAACAAGGTCAGAGCCACTTTGCAAGGGATTCATGGAAAACAGAAGTGCTGTACAGCACTGAATTAATTCCTGTGTTGATTTTACAAAGACTCAGTGGTTAAATGGCAGTAATGCAGCCACAACATTGTGAGTTTGATCCCAGAGGGTTCCAGGTTTACTCAGTCTTCCATCCTTTCATAGGTTGGTAAAATGAGTACCCAGCTTGTTGGGGGCAATTGGCTTACAGATTGTAAATGGCTTACAGAATGCTGAGTTCACTATGAAGTGGTATAGAAATATAAGTGCTAAGTTATTATTATTATTATTATTATTATTATTATTATTATTTTCTTATATCTTGCCTTTCTCCCAATATAGGAACTCAAGGCAGCACTATTGAATCTCTATAAGTAATATGCTATTACTTTCTTCACATTTATTATGTTTGCTGTTGCAGTGTTTTTCCAGATTTGATTTCTACATCCTAGCTCTAGATTCACAACATATGAAGCAAAGTGGCTTGCTTTCATCTTTACCTGCACATGCCTCCTTGAAGCTATAGCCTTCTAGTATTCACCATTTTTAGAGCCCTCCCCCCAGAGGTCAAGATGAGTTTTTTTGAAATATTTCAAATATTTTTGTCTTAAAATGCCCTGTAGAGTCACAGGAAGGCTCATCAGTGTGTAGCTGATGCTAGACCCAGGCCTAAGGATCTGTTAGTTCCTCCTAAAGGACCGCCTCTCCCCATACAATCCGCCTCGCACCCTCAGAACATCTGGGCAGCAATTGCTGAAGGTGCCTGGGGCTAGGTTAGCTTCTACTTCTAGAAGGGCCTTTTCTACAGCTGCCCCAGCCCTTTGGAACACGCTGCCCACCGAGCTCCGCTCATCTACTACCCTGGCCCAATTTAGGAAGGATCTCAAGACCTTCCTATTTAAGCAGGCATTCCCCGATTAAGATCCTGTGGGCCTCCCCTCCTCTTCCGTGGCCATGAGGACGGGCTATGGGGCTTTTATTGCTGTTTTTATTTTGTATATTGATGTTTATGTGCTTTTAACTTTGTATTTGTGTGCACCTGTTGCACTGTTGTAAGCCGCCCTGATCTTCTTGGAAGGGCGGGATAGAAATAAAGATTTTATTATTATTATTATTTTCACTGAGAAGTTCAAGTGTGGCCGTCCTACTTGGTTGACTTCCCTCGGTAGGTTCCTAGCAGACACTATTCCTTTGGATCCCAGCTAGTTCCCTGTCTGTGAGTTTTACTTCTCTGTGTTGGGAGCCACCTCCCTGCTGGATTTCCCTGGGACCAACTCCCTCCAGTGATCCAACCTTGCACTTTGGTTTTACAGCCTCCGGTTGGGACTTCTACCTTCCTTTGCCTACCTCTGCCTAAACAAGGGGGTTTATCAACAGATCTGTTTGTGGATTATGAGGGGAATTGCCTGAATGGGGGTACTGTCTCTATCTCCCAACCCACGATAGAGAAAATAACAACACTGCCTACTCCGACAAACATTCCCAGGAGTGACTGGAGTCCACCACTGGATGGCGTACTAGAGCAAATGAACAGAGTTTCCAGCCAAAGAATGAAATGGGGATAGCCAACCCAAGATAGCACTTTTGCTCTTTTGGCCCAACACACAAGAACACATTTACACACCTTCCTCCTTAATGTGTCTGCATCTCTTTCTGTCCGGGATTTTGTTCCTCTTAGATCAGTTTGGAGTGTCAGAACAACTGATCAAAGTTAAACACATAATATTGTGTCATGTCTGGTACTGCATGTCTGGTAAAAATCTGATATCGCTAATCTACTTTTATTATTTCTATCTTAAGTGTGGAAGCTCATAAAGGTTTATTTTATTTATTTTATTTTAAATGAAGCTATCTTAAATGTAACAGAAATGAATTATTTACATTTCTAGTTGGCAGATTTTTATCCCAAGCAATCTTTTTATGTGTATTATTTTATTTTTCTATGTTATATTTTATATTGATGCTGGTCTTTGACCATAATAAAGAATAAAGAATTTCAAAGTCTGGAGTGTCCAAATTTCAGGGGACCAGTTCTAATTGCCCAGCTTTCTCCACCAAAATGTTAGGAAGGACCTAATTAGGGGAATTTCTGAATTTAGCTCAATTGCTGAGAGGTAGGGTCCTAACGACACCCTTGCGAGACCGGGTCCCAAGATGTCTACAAGAAGTCCACAAGAATCTCTTGAGAGATGACGTTGAGACAGACTGCTCCAATTAAGTCCAAATATTTATTAAAAAGAGAAAAACAAACACACAGCAAAAAGGGGAACACACACTCTCGCACACATGCAATTCTCAATCAAAGTAAAGGAGGGAAATCGGGAGAGAGTTGAGAGAGTGGCAAATCTATCAGAGATACTCACTTCCAAAGGCTTCTCCAGGAACCAGATGTGGATATAGATGATGAGATGACACGGCCGTCGAAATGTAGGGGGAAATGGCCGAGGGAGCTAAAATCAGAATTCGGTTTGACATGAAGCCAGGCTGTATTCTGAATGTAGTACACTGGTGTATGCTTAGACTGAGGCTTATATAGACAATTTGTAACCTCTGGCTATGAACTTGATGGCTTAACTTCAGCCAAGACAAAGGGTATGAAGACCGGAGCTTTTGTTAAACCAAGGTGAAGAATAGATTGAGCCAATGCACTTGGATTTGAACACAGTCAAGGAAGGAAAACAGATGAAGAGATGGCCAGTGACTTAATCACTGAGCCATCAAGCGTGAGGCCTAAATCAAAGATTTTTCTTTTGGAGGTGATGGTTTTTCTTGTCTAGCAACTCCCAAACTTCCTGTGGGGAATTTTCCAATCTTATCTCTAGGGCTCCTACCCCCTCCTTAGCAAGCTTCCTAAATGACATCTCTGCTATGGAGAAATGGTGGTGCCCCTAAGAGGTCAGCTTGAGGTCAAAGTGAATTCCACACACACTCCAAAATTTAATATAAATAGATATGCTCTAACACTCTGTACCATTCAACTTTAGAAAATAAAATTTCAAGATGTAAGATAATAGCACCTTCTTGTTGCATGAAGTCTGCAGGATCTCACAGTTCAACATCTTCCTTGCCCTGTTTAATCCTTTGGGCTCTCCTTCCCCTCCCCAGGACCTTCATAGCAACATATCTGACCATTCAGTCTGGCCAACAATACCAGATTTTATCAACATCTGTTTTGGCCTTTAAAAGAAGGGCCTTTCCTTTTATTAAGCCTACATCATTACCCCTAGAATGAAGCACTAAATATGAGGGGAAAGGACTCAAACTGCTGCTAGAAGAGGTTGAGGGGGAGCTGCTGCCATCTCATACCATGTTTGTCAACCAACTGAAAAGAGGCATAGCCACTCAGTCCAGCTGGCTTCCATAAACAGATGTTGCTGTTTGGTGGTTGGCCAAACAGATCAAACTATGTCCAGAGATGAGGACTCAAACTCACTCCTGAATGTTAGAAACAACAGCAAAATTAACTTCAGAAATTCTTATGTGCATCTTTAAGAGGTCAGACGTAGGAAAGGAATATACTATTTTGATACACCACTTCCCCCCCTATTTTATTGTTTGATGAGTCTTGATTTCTATTGTTCCATTCTTGTAAAATTTTCTATCAGTTAATATCTTATGGCTAAGGTTTGCAGGAATCATATGATGGTAAATCCTTTATTATGGCATAGATGCATTTTTTAAAAGTTAGCAAAAACTCCATAAGTTTTTTATTGTTTGTGGAGAAAACTCTTTGGGAATCCAAAAGATCACCACATGTAGGCTACTGTTAGTTCTGAGGTTGTTCTCTTTTGAAACTGATTAATTTATTCAACATAGAAATACAAAAAACAAAATCAGCAGATAAAGCTTTGAAAGTAAAAGAAACCTCCTTGTCACTTTGATAATAGCAGCTTATCTTGAAGTGGAGTAGTAGTGATGATTTTTATAATAAAATTAAGTACAAACTTAACAATTCTTAAACTAGACCTTTGGACTTTTGATAAGGTTTGCATTTAATTAGAATTGAGCACCGATTTTCTGCTTTGGAAGCTCTGAGGCAGGCATTACATTACTTTAAAATTAAGCTACAAGACTAGAAAAAATATTGTTGCTGTCACTCCTTCACACTTCACACTGAGACATTGAGCCGTAATTTGTAATTCACATGCATTCTTCAGAAAGCACGACAATACTTCTGAACTGTCACCAAGTAACTAGAGGACTGCTTTTGGCTCAGTGTCTTGCTGTGTTCTGATGACCTTGCATACTTAATCATAATTGTGAGTCAAGTGACTTTTATGGGACATGAATTTTAATTAGACTTCACATTAACACTGATGGTACTTTGTCTAGGATTCCTCTGATTGTGGTAATTAATTGGCTGCCGTGAGTCAGCTCCTGTCTTACAGAATCCATTGAACAGCATCTTTTCAAATATTTATAAAGATATTTTAGTGTATATTATAGAAAGCAACATTCTCATTTTAATTACAGTTGTGGAAATTGTGTCACTATGCAACAAGCGAATTTGATTCCTTATATTGTAGACTAAAGCCTAGGGGTAATAAACCCCTAAACCACGAGTAGCTACCTATCCATCCTATTCAAATATTGAGGGATCTTTTATATCCTAACCATAAAGTTGGCTTGAATCCAGTAGAGAAGAACAAGAGAGGAGGAGAGGAGAGCCAATCTATTTTAAGGTCTTATGTCATGGGTTATAGGAATTATGTTTTCATGCTTTTGCAGCTCACCACCTTATCCTGCACATTCCACCTAACCTCCACTTAATACAGTAGAGTCTCAATTATCCGACATAAACGGGCCAGCTGATAGTTGGATAACCAAAAATGTGGGATAATCCAGACTCCCCTCCCTTCCTCCCTTCCCTCCTCCTTCCTTCCTTCCTTCCTTCCTTCCTTCCTTCCTTCCCTCCCTCACTCCCTCGTTCCCTCCCCGTCTCCTTCCCTCCCTCCTTCCCTGCTTACCTCCAGCTTCTGCCCCGGCTTGGCTGCAGAGGGGGAAGTCTGCTGGGGTTGAGAGGGCTGACTTCAAGCTGCAAAGCAGAGGCCTGGACCAACCACCCATTCCTCTCCTTGGTGGCCTGTTTTCCCTCAGCCCGAACAGGCTCCGCAGACTCCCTTTAGGCTCAGGGAAAGCAAGCTGCAAAGGAGAGGACTGGGCCGAATGCCCAGTCCTCTCCTTTGCAGCTTGAAGTCGGCCCTCTCAGCCCCAGCAGACTCTGCCCCCCCCCCCCAGTCAAGCTGGGGCAGAAGTTGGTGGTGGGGCCTGGTGGCGCTCACCGCCACTGCTGCCACGTGCTTGGGGCCTTTTCTGTTTGGGGATGTGTCTGGGGCCACAGAAAGGCCCACAGCCACGTCCCCAAGTTATCTGATGTCGGATAATTCTGAATGTCAGATAACCAAATGTCAGATAACCAAGACTCTACTGTTTTTCCCAAGTGAAACTGGTCACTTTGCGACAGAAAGAGTAATTTCATTTTTAAAAATCTCTATGTAGCACTTTACTATTGCTGCTTTTGTGGTAGTACTAGAGAGTGATTGAGACTTTCTAAGGGGATTATCACACAAGGCACTTATCACACCATGATAAGCGTGGAGGTGGGATAGCCTGTCACGCTTCTGAAGCATCATTGAATACTTCTGTTATTACAAAAATGGCTGCTCTGCAAACGATTTGTTGACGGGAGAAGAGTGGGATGCCTCAATGACACTTCAGAAGCGCTACCATCTATCCCACATCCATGCTTCTGAAGCATTTGGGCAATTATTCCAGTGCGGCAAGTGCCTTGTGTGAAAGTGTCTTAAGTGTGTGATTTGATCCAGATATGCTGCCATACAACCACAGGACAGTTGTCTCTCTGTATTCGCGAGGGTTAGGGGAACAAGACCCCCGTGAATATGGAAAAACTGCAAATAACAAAAACACTGTTTTTTCCTGAGAGGACACCTCTCTAGGAATCTCTAGGTCCTCCAGTGCAACTCTGTGGTCAATGTCCAACATACACTGACCATAGAATGGCACTGGAGTAGCTACAAATGGTCTTTCAGTGCAACTTTTAGTTAAAGTTGACCACAGAGTTGCACTGGAGGACCTAGACAGTCCTAGAGAGAACATGTTAATGAAATCCGTGAATAAACAAATCCGCAAATATCAAAGCTACAAATATGGAGGGATGATTGTAGTTTGCAGCAATAACACAATAGTTCTAGAGGAATGGAAATAGATTTTTTTTACTACTTGATGTACTCAAGATGCTCAACATACTTAAGGTGCCAGATAAGTTTATTGTGGCACAAAAATTAAGTAAACCAAAACAACCTGGGGCTTGTTGGTTGCTTATATATTCACCTCTCTGAATCAGTACTTGAGAGAAGCATCTTTGGCAGCCATTTCAGCTGTAAGTCTCTTGGCTATTATTATTATTATTATTATTATTATTATTATTATTATTATTATTATTTCTATACTGCTTTTCCACAGTGATCAAAGTGGTGTACATAGTAGCTTTGCACATCTGAAATTATGTGATTTTGCTCATTCTTTATGGCAAGATTGCTCCAGCTCTGACTAGCTGGATGTGGACTGTTAATGAAAAGCCACATTATAGTCTTGCCCTAGATTGTCAATTGTACTGAGGTCTGTTGACAGCATAGTTGGTGTGATCCTATTCCTGGAAGGTGAACCCTTCCCCCAGTCTCAGGTCCCTTGTGGGGCTAAACAGGTTTTCCTTTAAAAATTGGCCTGCAGTTGGCACCACCCACTTTGTCATAGGGCCAAAACAGTTTCAGAGACCCTGCCAAGGAAAATCATCCCCACAACATGGTCCTGTCAATTCTATACTTCACTGTTGGGGCAGTACTCTTACAGCAGTGAGCACTGTTGTCTTTGTACCACACATAACACACAAGTTCCACAGTTGTCTTATCTACTGTTTCATCAGACCAGAAAATTTTCTCCAGGTTTGCCTCTTCTCCCACACTTCTTTTTGCAAACGCCATTGTGTGTATGTATGTTGGGTTTTTTTTAACTAGGTCTTTCTTCTTGCCACTCTTCCACAAAGGCCAGCACATGGCATATTCAAGTGATAGTTGTCCGATGGAAGGCAGATCTGTCCAATGCCTTTAGATTACTGTGGGCCTCTTACTTTCTTCTCAACTTCACACCCTCCTTTCCTGGTCATTGAGTGTTGGTACACATCCTTCCCCAGGAAGGCTTAGATTTGAGCCATTCTCTTTCTGAAGAGTAGCAATAGATTTAATGATGCCCTGGGACATGCTCTTAATTTGGAATTTTATTTATTTATTTATTTATTTATTTATTTATTTATTGGTAGCCCAATACTAAATGATGCTTCTGCACAACTTTATCCTGGTCTTACTTATTGGGATAGCTCTTTGATCTTCATGATGGTCTTAAATATGCTCTCCAACGAATTCTGGGATTTCATATCCTCAACCTTGCTACAAGCTTCTACTTTAATGTTGTTGGTTCGTGTGTGTGTGTGCGAGAGAGAGAGAGCGCTATTTCATGAATGATGATTTTCCCTTTTGCTGTTAAGCAATAAAACTAGGTTGTACTTAGCACTCTGGAGTTCTAGTTTTTTGGAACTGGTACACAAAGGTGAGGTCCCAACTCTTTGACGCTACCCAGAGTCTTCTTGCTGCTATTCATTTGGACTTTTGATATTCCCCTATTATGTATTATTTTGTGGGTACCATTTTGGTAACAGGTTATAGGACAAAAAATTGTAAGAAAGTCAAATGAGTATGTGCAGGAACACATTCATAAAGCATCATACACTGGAGTATATATGGGTTTCAATACTAATTTTAATCCTTGCCTGGCACACAATGTTCAATCTCACTGAGAAATTCCAGCAGCAATCTCACATGTTTTGATTCCCAGGGTTATACATCTGGCCCTGTATATCCACAGATTCTGCATCCACAGATTCAACCATCCACAACTTGAAAATATTCAAAAAATAACAATCTCAAAAAGCAAGCCACGTTTATGACATTTTATATAAGGGATGCCATTTTCCTATACCATTGTATGTAATAGGAATTGAGAATCCACAGATTTTGGTATCTATAGGGGGTCCTGGAATCTAGCCACAAAGGATACTAAGGCCCACTGTAATTCTGCATCAAACTAATGTTTTAATCCAGGTTTTTAAAAATAAGATGGGCCTTTCTTTGCTTTTAAAAATGTTTTCTGGCCTTCAGGTTAGATTTGGGATTGAACAAAGAGTTAGGGGTGAGGTGAGAGCTGTACCGTATTTTCTTTCTTTCTGTGCATTTGCAAGTCTTTACACATTGATGTAGTGCCCTATATAAGATTCTGCTTTATTAAATTTGAAATGTTGTGAAATAAGAGCCAGTGTTGTTTTTAGCAGGGAAAGATAACACCAGGACAACAAATTCAATTAAAAGTGTGCAGGTGAGTGGAACAGCCAACAGAAGCTGCAGCCAAAACATAAAAATTAGAGAGTTATAAAGAGGCTGTTCAGGAAATTATTATGAAAGGACTCACATCAGCTATGAAGAAATAATGCACTAAAGCATGATGCATCAGAAAATGTTCTGCTTTATGAATGTGGAAAGGGTTTAGGCTTTCTGCACAACAGAGATTTCAGAGTTGAAAGCTCATGTGCAGTACTGCAAATAGCATAACATAGGGTTGTGGGGCCTGTTATGATTTCTGCATGTTTTGTTTTGGGGAATGTGGGAGATTGTGTGTGTCCGAAGTGATGGGTGTAGCTACATGAAAATGGCTAATGGAGCACAGCATTAAGAAATTGATTGGCCAGATATGATTATAGATTTCAAATGAATGAGGAGAGAGGTACCATTCCTCTAGATGTGATCTTGTGTGCATGAACATGACAATGGGGGTGGGGGATAACAATAAAAGGTTGCGTTGTATCTGCTTTGAAATGAGGAACAAAATGATTTTAAAAAATAATCCAAAATAACCCCAGGATAGCTCCAGTATAAATTGGAAATTGGGAGAGGGGTATGAGGAGGTTGAACACATACACATGCCCACTTAATATAACAACCTCATAATCTCACAAGCAGGACAATCGCAAATGAACCAAAATGTTCTGTGTTTTACAGAGATTTTGTTTTTAAATTCCAGGATAGTATTTGGATGGGCAACAATAAGCCTTGTGGCATGAATTGACAGTTTGAATGAGCGGATTCTTGCAATCCGATTATAGGAAGTGTTTTCAGGAAAAGGAAAATATGATTAATAACTATTATTAATGCGTAACATACATGCAACATATTAGTAAGGGTATGTACAAGTCCAGATGACTTTTAATGTACGTAAATAGCTGTGTGGATATGTGTATATGTATGTCAAGGGTTCCTTTAAACTCATAGTGTTGCCAAAATAAGGGAAGCAAAAACAGATTATCTGCTTTGGGGGGAAAGAAATCTCAATAAGTTGATAATAAGAAAATAAAAAGAAAAGAAAGAAAACTAAGAAACAAACTATAAATTTTTATAAGTACAAGCAGTTCTCAAATATTCACAACATAATGATAAAAGAGCTATCCCTAGGTAGGAGAAGAATTTTCTGTACAAAACCCTTGTGTTCAGGAGAACTTCAGGGGAAAAGTGGGATTCCTATGTTCACTACGCCATGCTATGCTTTATCTGTTATACTCTCATTTTGACTGGAAACATCTTATTAACTGATCAGCATTCAGTCAGGAACTTTAAATCAGAGTTATACAGCATATATTGAGGACAAAAGTTGATATCTTTAATGAACATTTGCCGTTTTGTTTCTTGCTACTGTACCATCATGCATTCTTATATCTTCACCTGTGTATGTCTGCTAAAAACCTAGCCCTACCAGATTCATGAAGATTACTTCCAGTTATGTAGATGTAAGATTATAGTTTTAGTATTTAATGCTTTGAGACTTGATATTGCTTAATTAATATGTTTTTGTATTTTAAAAAATGCTCAACACAGTGGAACGTCTTACGAGTTTCATTTGAATAAGTCAACATTTTAAGAAAGATAAGCAAAATAGCTGTTCTTAACAAAATGATATATAATATTCTGAAAAGTTCTGTGATATGCATGACATGTTCAAGCAAAACTGCACTGCTATTACATGAATCAATTTCTTTTTAATAAAGGCCTCAACATGGCAAAGTTTAGAAATAGGTAGTATGCATGCACAGAGTACAACAAAAAAACTTATATAAAACAGCAGTTATTTTTTTTTTTGCAATGTTTGTACAAAGGGAATAGAGCCACCAGAAACATATTTAATCTGCTAGATTAATATCTCATGACAGCTAAAAACCAGTAATGTGTACCAGAGAAATGAAAAGCCCTCCAATTCTTTGTGTACAGGTGAGTAAAGTCTTTTGTGCCTTTAAAGTTCTATATAAAAGAGTTCAAGGGTTGCTTTTTCAAACAAGCTAGAGAAATTGCACTACGTATTTCTGTCACAATTAATAAAGGCAAATTGCATTGATTTTTTTCCTTTTTTTATTCTTCATAACAACATAAAATAAGCTAATATCAGAGAAAGTGCTGGAAACTCATTACATTTAACACTCTCCACTATTGAGAATGTGACTTTGAGGTTTGTTGAAGTTTTAAAATTAATCAACCATATTTTTTAAAATAATCTTTCCATAGATACAAAATGATAAGATGTGGTTGAATTCATGTTTCTTTGAAAGAATGGGATTTTACCCCCCTTCTTTTTAAGAATACTGTTATTAATGTGTGTGCTTATGGCTTTTTGCTCTCCTTATGTCACAGGGGAATTCATCATATACAAATAATGCATGTGGCTGAGTAAATAAATATATAATATGTGTGTAGGCAATGCCCTCTTGTGCTCCAGATAGGCTACTGTCTATAGGACTGCAGAATAGGCCTTATCACACATTAAGTAAGATCTTTCCACTTGCAAGTTGTATATCACTAAGTTCTATAAGGTTTTACTAAATACAGAGGGTTTGTACATGGTTTATATGCTCAGTATAGCTCGGACAACCACTGAATCTTCAGAACGGAATAATCTGTGTTCATGCAGACCATTAGATGTTTTCTATAGTACTCATAGCTTCTTGGCAAAATAAAGTTAATTGTAAAAGCAAGTTATGTTTGATTTGTGAAATTTGGTTCTCCTAACTTTAAGGTTCTGAAGTGAATTTCTAATGGGCACAAAGAGAGTAGACCATCCAATCATACTTCCACCATTTCAAACAGAAACAAATTTCACACACTGTACTACAGCCTTCAGACCATATAATGGAAAAGTGCAGATATCATTTTCATTAAGTAAAACTAAAGAAAAACTTCATACAAAATAGATTGCTCATATTCACACTACAAAGGATTTTTTTTAAATTTTTAACAAATTCAGTGTGTGTTATATCAGCAGCAAAGTTGTAAATTGTATTGTAGTGCAGAATTTTTTTTTCATAAAAATACCATACAAATGGTCAGTCAAGTCATCAGCAAAAGAAAAACCCAGAAAACCACCAACCAAACAGAAAAAGAAATCCAGAGGTAATGCTGATGCCAAAACAATTATAATACTGTTGGTACATAGAAAAGTAATCCTTATATTTTATACATTTATACAGTATACAAAAGATTACAATGGATTATGCCACAGTTTCCCTTATGCCAATATCTATTTTCTTTGGAAGGAGTTCTTTCCTTTCGTCAACACTTGCTAAGGAGTTTCGACAGTTTTGCCCATCCATGTATAACTTTGAATACACTGGATTGGAGTAGTTTGTAGGCTGAAAAGAGATAAATGCATTGTATATTAGTCAACTGAATTACAAATAAATGAAAAATTACTGACTTTATAAAGCATACAACATGCATACATAAGCACAGAACATAATTATTAATTGTCATGGCTCAGGCATCAGAAGGAGTTGTTAAATATTTAATGGCACATGCTTTTAATACAACTTGATGACATGCAACCTAAGAATAAAGTGAATGGCTCAGAAATTATAGGTTATTTATATCTTAAAATTACAATATAAACCTATTTTAATGGGAAAATATGGATATTTGTGACTAGTGTGCCCTTGTGCCCTGATGTGCTTTGTAGCGCATCAAAGTAATGACAAGGGAGAGGGGGACAGAGAGAAAATGTTTTATTCTTCCCACTTTTGAACTGTCATTCCCTTGATTTGAAACTTAGTAAATGGGAGGGGGTGGTATCTTCCAACCTGGATATTGATTTGATCCAGAGAAGATTTCAGCTTTGAGGAGAAGATCTTAAAAGCATCATCTCTTCTCAGGCAGTTTTTTAAAAAATACATACCTTGAATTTTATGTCTGATTCAGACTTGTCTAAACTCCCACAACATTTCTAGTATATGTATATGTAAACATGCAATGTACCATATGTTTATATGAACATGCAATGTATCATCTTAAAATTATGTGCTCCAAATATTTGGACTTCATACACAATCTTACAAATGGAGTTCAATGCTTGCACAGGGGTTTCTAACAGGAGACTGGTAGGAATTGTTTAATATGTGAGCCATATGCATTAAATATTTTTATTAATGCTTCAGTTCAGATCATTGAATCTAGTGTTGGAAGGCACCTTTTACAATGGATCTTTCTAGCACCACCACACCTGCACCCCATGAACATTTTTTCCAAAAAGTTGTTTCAGAACACTGTGAACTCTATGTTAATGGGCTGCATTATGAGCCTGGAATTATCAAAATCATGAGCGTTGCAAGATTGTTCTGTCTGATTTCAGATATGTCTCCTTTTCCATTACAGTTTAGTTTTCTGTGTGTTCCATGAAAAACTGAATTCAGATACCACATTTTCCAGTCGTCTAAACCCTTATTTGGTAGACTGGAGATTGTATTGTTTAAATTCAGGTATCATCATTATCAAATGCCAACAGACTATTATCCGTGAATTGTTCTGATAAATGGCTTAAATTGTCTTGAGTCTCCCAAATACAGTGGATCTTGGGATCTTGATAAGTCAACCTTCATATAAGTTCTATTGATTCAGTGAATCAGTCCTAGTTGGCACTACGGAGTTTATCGCATGTAATTTTCATGCCTATTTGGAACAGGACAGGATCAGTCTGCAACGCGTTAAAACTGATTTTACCACATGCAAAATGTGTAAAATTGGGCTGCCTCCTGACCATCACCTATCCTCCAGCAGTGCTCTGGCAGCTGATTTTGATATTATGGAAGCTTTGCATAATACCAAAATCGGCTACCAGAGGACTGCTGAAGGAAGGATGATGGTTAGGTAACAGCGTAGCAGCAAATTTGCATGTAGTAAAATCAGTTTTAGCCCGTTCCACAGCCCGATTCCATCTCGTGCCCGGGTTGGTGTGAAAATTACATGCGATAAACTACTAATACTGATTTAGATGAAGGAAAGTTCATCCCTCCAAATATGGCTGCATTTCACAGCATTCCTTACTATTGGCAATGCTGGCTAGGGCTGTTGGGAGTTGCAGTCTAAGAGCATTCTGGAAAGCTGTACTTCAATTAATCCTGATCTCTCTCCCTTCAATTTGTGAAAACTATTTATTACCAGCTGTCCTTTCTCCTAAGTACATGTTGATTAATGCATGCAAAATGCTTTTCAGTTACAGATAACCACATTGCAAATAAATACAAATGAAATATATAAATGCATGCATTCTTGAATATGAAGATGATGATTAATAATAAAGGCAGTGATATCTAAGTCCTAGATCATCAATACATTGTTTAGGAATAGTGAGTATAACTGAGGGCAAGAATGAAACATTTCTGTTTCAGTGCACTACTTTATGCCTATTAATTTGAATCTGATTTCGGTGCACCTAACTTTATCTGGATTTTGTATATTGTGCTTATAAATTGGATCAACTGTATTAAACATTTTCACTTGACTGAGTACACAATTATGCACATTCAGGTTTTGAATGCACCTAATTGGGCTCTGGATTTGTATTTGTTCTCAGAATCAAAAATATTGTGAAATACTCCTATAATCTTGCTATAACATTGTTTTGTGCACTGCATTATGCCACAAATAGAATACCAAAATTATTCATTTGGTGGGTAGAGATTGTTAAGGTAAGGTTTATCTCAATATTGTTGAAATCTTGAAATAATTTACTTGTCAAAAGAATTGTTTGTTGTAAATTTGTATATTTTCTACTCATTAATAAAAGGTTTTTATTCATTCAATGAATCATAAAAGTTTTTTTATTATTTATGCAGTTATTAACCTTTCTATTTAGCAATTGCAAAAGGCAAACAGATTTGTTCCAAACAGCTGAAGAAGCATCTTGTAATCTTTAAAATATATCACTGCACATTGCATTGAGGCTACATTTGACCCAAACATGCCTGTATAAGTTTGCAGTTTTTTCTTAGTTGTACAACTTTGCACCATAAAGTCAGAGGGTGTTAATGAAGGAGACCTCAAAACCACACAGAAGATCTACAGTATTTTGCACAACACGTTTCAATAATCAAGACTGGAGCTGGCAGGTTAAATTACTCTGGGGCCATTTCCTAGGACTTCAATGGGCCCACAGGTCCAATCTGCACTGCAGAATTAATGCCGTTGGTCACTGCTTTAACTGTCATGCCTCAAGGCTACGGAATCCTGAGATTTGTAGGGTTTTATGGCACCAAAGTTCTCTGACAGAGAATGCAAAATACTTCACGCACTACAGATCCCAGAATTCCAAAGCATTGAGCCATGGCAGTTAAAGCAGTTTAATCTGCATTAATTCTGCAGTGCAGATTAGACCACAAATTGCCAAATCCCTACACCACAATCACCAATGCCACCAGAAAATCCCCAGACATGGTTGGAAGTCCACTCCTGGTTTTGATAGGTATATTTTGATGTTAAATAGTAAAGGAGATCCCTGTGATCTATTACTGGAGGCTTCCAAGGGAAGAAAATCAATTTTTGTAGGTAAAGGGGCTGGTCTTGGGAGATCTTGGGGACTGGAATCCAACACTAGCAACCTCAGGATCTGCATTTTGCTCACCTATTTCACTCTGGGTTCTAGCCTCAACAAATGATCTTTATCAAGAGATGGGCAAAAGAAATGTGACCCTGTGACTGAGAGGGACATTAATATGGCTGAACTTATGCTTTCTGCTTCTGTACAAAGCTTCTACAAAGAGCAGTGATTTACAGTAGACTCATAAGAATGAACTAGATAGTAAAGTGCAAGGTTGGGCTGCATGGCCCCCACTCTTTTTTCCTGTGTCCACCGCACACACTCCTCCCTTCGCCAGAGCGCTGAGAATACAATGCTCTGTGTCTCTGCAGTGGCCTTGAAGAGAACAGGATCAACCTAGCTAGTATCCTTTTGCATTCCAGACTCCAAGCAAATGTAATGCCAATAAGAAAGTGTGTGAACACTGCATGGACAGTGAATGCAATCAATCACTTGATGTTTAGACAATAGCCAATTAGCTGCCTGTTGTATAATCATGTGTGTACTAAATAACCAATTAAGCTAATGCTATGTAAACAATGAACTGTGTTTTGCTATAAAAACTTTTGGAAATGGCTATTGGGCGCGACAGCAATGTCATCGCCATCTACTGTCGTCTTGGCCAAATAAAGTGTGTTTTGCTATGGACATTTCGGTTTCCCGTGTCGTCACTTAAGGACTCTCCTTTCAAATGAATATGTTGGGAATGTTTCCCTAACATGACCTCTGCTTGATATTTCATCATCTGGAGGGGGAATTATCCAGTCCTCCATATGGCAAGTCCCAGGAGCTCCAGACAACACAGCTAATAGTGAAGAATGCTGGGAGTTGCAGTTCAACAACAACACTGTCTGTAAAATGGAGTTCCACAGAGTGATTGCCTTGTTTGCAGTGTTAACATCTATAGGAAACCATTGGGAACAGTCACTGCCATGGCACAGTGTGATAAGATCAGTCGGTGATGGTTAAAAACCGCATCTAACTTCAGCAAGAATTTGGCATGCGATAATCTCCTGAGGCAAGTTTGTCAATACTATTTTGTAATAATTATAATTCTTTCAAAAAAAAAAAACAAAACCCAAAAACTGTTTCAATCATCATAAGTCATTTTGAGATGGTAGAAGGAATTTTCTGTTTTTTTTTTTTTTACTTTGAGAAAATAGGATCAGAAACATCTCTGATCAAGTGTTGTAATATTAAAAATGAATTAAGTCATATAGCTATCTTATGTATGATTTTGAGGTCTCCTTCTCTTTTCCCTGCCTTTGAATGGTTTCCTGCTTTCTTTCTTTCAGCTACTACTTATGTAACACAATGTGCATGGTCATTCTATTACACATTTCAAGTATTGTTTTCATATTACATAACATTGGCTATTTTTAAGCAGGAGATGCATAAATTTTTTTGGGGGGGTGTTAATTCTCAGTAGGGTGCTGTGACATAATGAGGATGGAAAATAAATTGCTGTTTCTCACCCCTGCAGTTAGAGGTCCTTTCAGATCAGAGTTTAGGTAGATTGGCGGTGCTGTGTGGGAAAGCTTGAAGACTGTGGGCCCTCCCCCTATATACCTGGCCTGCATTTAAATAGAGCAATTTTTTTGCATTTAAGATTCTGATTTCAAAATAGTGCATTTTTGTTCTCAACTCTTTAGTGTTATTAAACAAGCAGTGATTGAAAGGATATACATTCATTACAATAACTCTATTTTTTTTCTATAGAAACATATACCAATAAAAATACAAGCTTCTGTTCACAATTTTCTTACACACAATATGACATCATTACAGGAAGCATTTCCACCAGAGATCACTAGGCAAATTAATCTTCATTTTGTCAGATGATTAGGAACTAGACCCAGCATACAGTCTATAGCGTTTGTTGTTGTCATTGTGTATGATTATACTAAGACTGAAATACATGGAATCATTTCCCAAAAATATGCATAGTCCAGTTACTACTCCATCAAGGAGCTATTATTCCTTTGTGTAGGAATGCAATGAGTATTTCATTTCATCTACTCCATTACAAAAGTGTTTGCCTGTTTTGATAGGTTTTCACCTTTCAGTACTTTTGTGGAAACTGGGTTTTCCCCCTAAAAAATACAACAGTTTGGGACAAAACAGGTTGTATTTGTACAAAACAGTTTTTTCTTTCCACCAAAAATATAGTAGCTCCTCCTAATTCACAGGGGATCTGTTCTGGACACACGCAACTTGCAAAAATGGTGGCTTGCAAATATTTGAGTTCCATTGAAAATAATGGTGCATTCCACCATTTTGTCCCTCCCTGCTAGTCTCTCTTGTGAAGAGTGAGACTGCATACTCTGTCCGCAAAAAGGGACGGACAAATGTAAATCACAAAATGTGAAAACCTATCTGTAAAATATGCAGAAACTGTTCTAATCTTTGCCATCAGGAAAAAGATTTGGAAATTTTTCATTCTTGTGGCTAGGAATAAATTTTGAAAAATATTTACGTTCCTAACTTTGTAGGAAACATTCTCCTAAAGGATTGCTGCACTTTGGGACAATGAGAGTGACTTCTTCTTTAGTACAGCCTGAGACTAGATGCCCTCTGTGTCCCCCTGTATGACCACCTCTTTCTCTGCTCTCTTGTTTCTCTGGTTTAAACAAAAAAAGAAAATAACAAAGGAAATTAGAGTGGGAGGGGAAGGGTTTTTTTAAGCAATTGAAATGCACCATTTCTGTCCAACCCAATCTTATTTGTGGTAGGCTGGGAAAAAAAGAGATTCATTTTTCAGGCCAATTTATGCTAAGGTCTTTAAACATACTGGCTCCAGACTGCAGTAGGCATACTTGACAGTACATGTAAAATGTTTTTATCAAAATGTAATGTAGGTCAATTTGTTCCTTTCCTGCAGTACCACCTGGAAAGTATTCTCCTGCTCCCTGTGACCGTGCAATGGAGGCAGCTGCCACATCTTTTGACAAGCTTTTTAAAGTTTGCTGCTTACTGTGCCACAATGCTCCAGACAATCATACTT
>NC_056522.1:228604930-228634930 GCF_019175285.1 Sceloporus undulatus | reverse complement strand
GATGCTTGAATCCATGGATTAAAAAATCCAGGGATGTGGAGGACTGACTGTCTGTGTCTGTGTCTGTGTGCGTGTGTATACTATCAGACTACTTATTGAGCATGTGTGAGGATGCTCTTCCACTGCTCCTGCCCCCCCCCCTCCACTCTTCACATATGAGAATGTGATGAGCCATGCTGGATCAGACCTTTTAAGTTCTATCAGAATTCTGTTCTTTGGCCAACCAGATGCCTATGGAAAGCCCACAGCATAACATGAAGATCCACCAGGATTCTATCCTCAGCCTCCTTTTATTCACTCTAAACCAGTGGTTCCTAGACTTTAGTCCTCCATTTTCTTTGGCGTTCAGGTCACAGTAGCACCAGCCAACTTGGTTGACAATCAAGAATTATTAGAGCTGAAGTTCAAATCATCTGGAGGATCAAAGGTTGGGAACCACTGTTCTAGATGCTCTGCCTGAGTGTTACCTTGAGTAAGCAAATAGCTTTCAGTTTGCCCTAAATGCTAATGACATCTGGGCCCAAAACAGACAGGTAAATGTGGTTTCCTGCTGCATTCGGGGCATAGTGGTTAGATTATTTACCTCCAAAATGCAGCAGGAAACCGTGCCGATGCCTCTTTACATATCTAGCACATTTCGTTAAAAAGCTATTTGTGGCCATGCCCTAATCTGTCTTTTGTTATTTGTTCCTTATAGTATTGCTATGCATTTTTCTCCACTCTTGTCCACCAACGTGGTCACCATCTGCTGAACAAAGTTTCCTGTTCTCTTAGATTGCTGTGCCCATTCTCTGTTGATGCTACGTGGAATTTCCTTGAAGAGTGTATATGTCACTCTCCTCCTTTCACATATCACATACCTTACCTTATCTCTTTATTCCTGATTTCCAGCTACAGTAAAGTTTTAAGCATGTGCTATCTTCAATTCCTACTCTAGCTTCTATCTCCCCTTCCCCTGGTGTAGTCTCCATTGTTTCTTTTCAATTGGCAAGTCCTACTTTTTGGCTTTTTGGGTTTTTTTAGCTATTTATTATACTTCCAAATAAGACATTTTAAATTACATTAATGAAAATATCCATTGATGGTTTGTGGATTGAGAAGTAGGGTGTTTCACCCCCACTCATTTCCACTCATGCTGTGAATGACTACTGTGAAAGACTCAGCATGGCTTTGGAAATGCACATTGCATAGATACAAAATCTTTAGTCTGCCTTCAGATTGCATGTGGACCTCACGAGGTCTCCCTTGTGGCCTGTGAGTGCTGTAGCTGATCCCGATTCTCCTCCTTGCACATCTTCTGTTCTACATTTTCACCTTTGGCCACTAAAATGGCTGCTTTTGCTGTTATAATCTGTCAAACTCTGTGGTTAGTTTTTGAAAGTAGTTTGTTACATCACTTACTGCAAAACTCAAACACATTATTTGTTGCCATAAACATGATGAATCTTACTATATTGCTTATTGCATTGATTGCTACTTTTTGAAAATAACTTAAGGTAAACTTTTACTGTCATGTGTCTGGCTGTATGAACATATATGGGTCTTGTTGGCTGCCATCTGTCCTTGTTGGGCCCCAGGTGGCCTAGAGAGCTCAGGAGGAAGGCAAGTTCCCTAGGAGGAGAGAGGGGAATATGGTGGAGTTCAGCTTAGTGCAGCTTTACATTTTGTCATTATTGTGATGGAAACCCTAAAGTATGGAATGCTGTAATTTTGTTTTGTGTTTGCAGCTCTAAGTCTACTATAAGGCATGGTTTGTTTCTCAAGAATTATATACTTGAGAATCAACCCTGTCTCTCTTTTCCTGCATGGAGAATTCGCCTTCATCCTGATACAGCCATTTAGTGGGTCTAGAAGGGCAGATGGCAGCCAGCAAGCATTCAAATTTATTCCTACAGCCAGGCACACAAGAATGAAGACAACTTTATGTTACTTTAAATTCTCAATAATTATATTCTCTAGAAAGATACCATAGAGTACAAGCTGCTAGTTTGCTGTTCATTTTGTGGGGTGGGGAGGGGGGCAGGGAGTTTCCACAGTATATTAAATAAAGACAAAAACAAAACAGGATCACAGGGAAGATTTTTCATCAGGATCACAGCTTGAGTGGTCATGGTTAAACCTCTCTTCTCTGTGTTCTTATTTTCTGCCTTGTGTACATTATTTCATAAAAACCATCATTTCTGACATGCTTTCAAAGAATGTATTTAACATTATGTGTAGCTTGTACTCGAATTAAGCTTTCAATTTAGTTCCCCACTACATAATAAATAAAGTAATATTCACAGTTAAATCCATTCCTTTCTCTTTGTTGTGAAAGCTGTATGTAAGATACTTTTTTCACAGCACCTTCACTATATTCAATTAGTCTCATGCATAGTTTTCTCTCCTAGACCTTGAAAAGAAGAAAAGTCTTACCTCCGCTTCCTTTTACAAAGGAGCAAGCCTATTACCAAAGTAGTAACCAATGTCACCAACAGGACCAGTGGAACAATGATTGCAATGCTTCCTGCAATATACCAAAGCAGCTTTGATTAACTGCAATACTAGGAAGTGACAAGGTAACTTTGAGATATGTCTTGGCAATTGTGCTGGCATGTAACACTTGTTGTACTGTATATTCAGTTTTAACAACCAGATGTGTCTTACATAGACAGACAAGCCAGGATCCTTACATAGACAGATAGGCCATTAGCTCCACTAATGAAATGGTGTCCAAACTGGGAAGGAGATACACTCCCTGTTGTAGCTTCCTTTGAATCTTCAAATATTGCTCCAGATAGCTGGGGAATCTCCTCAAGGTGTGTGTGTGTGTGAGGGGGTGTGTGTCACAAAATAATGTAGTGGGTATGGGAGCCCTAAAACATTATGTCTGTCTGGTACATTGCAAGATATGGCCTGAGTTATATCTCCGCTTTTTGACAAAAATGGCTCTAGACACCTAGGAATAAAACTGCTCAAATAAAAACAAGAATACAGTTACAGATAAAAAACACATTTAAAACACGTCTGTGCAAGGAAATAACAGCAGCCAAACAAATGAACCCCTTGAAAAGCAATACAATTTAAAGCACTCTGATGAAATAAAAAAATGGGGGAGGGGTTGCCTGAAGATAGAAGGAGAGCAGAGAAGCTAGCTCCCCCCCCAGACCTTTCTCTACACAAACAAAAGCCTAGAACATTTAGTCTGAAGATCTTTCCTAGGGTTTGATGTGGTATAGTGGTTACAGGGTTGGACTGAATATCAAGGAAGCTAGGCTTAGTTTCTGCCCTGTCAACAGTTTCACAAGGTTAATTTGAACAATTCCAACATTCTTCATAGGTTTGTTGTTGGGATTAAATGGAGAGGAGGAGGAATATTGCGTAAACTGTGTTAGATTCATTGGAGGAGAAGAAAAAGGAGGGATATAAATAAAAACTCTCAAGTATGGGAAGGGGGGTCACTGCCACTAGCATTGCCTTTCCTATAATTATCTCGCTTGCTGTCATTAGTACCTTCAGCAGAATATGTTTTCTGATTTTCTCCATCAAGTTTGTGGAGCTCAAGTAAGTGAGATTCTGAGGACAATGAACTGGCAACAATGGGCTGCCTATTTATCATTCTTGTCGTCCCTTTCCCCTTCAATTTCCCTTGTTGCTTTCCCATTTTTTCACTGAAGAAGTGTTCACTTGCATGCAGGAACTGGAAAGAGGCCTCCAAAATTATTGAAATACACATTATACATTAAATATTACCAAAAATGCTGTTCCTCTTTTAAAAAAAACACAAAAAACTTACTTGTGCTGATATTGTCTGATTTGCTGCTTTTAGGAGCGGGACGTTCACACTGTGTACCTGACCAGTTGGTGGAGCATCTAAAATAATCCAATGAAGATAAGAAGATTAACTCATCCTCCCAAACCATTTGTCAAATCAATTAGTTACAACCACATGAATGAAAAGGAAGCTGTGTGTTCCAGAGTGAATAGGATTTGCCGCTGTTATAGGATAATGATATTCTGAGTATTAATGTTTCATAATGATGTAATTACATATGTGTTTATTACTTTTTTACTTATTTTAAATAACTATTTTTCTTTAAACAGTAATTCAAGAAGGACAGTCAACTTTAGATATGATAAAATTAAAACAAAGCTGAATAAACTACAGAAAGAGGTTCTCAATATCAGGGACTAGTACCATTAACCATTCACGAACCCGGAAGAATCAATAGTAATCATTCAGCTATTTGCACATTATATCTGCAATTCCTTTCATATTAGTGTGATTTTCAAAAGCATTTACAAAAATATACTGATTTAAAAGGATTGGATTTTGATTAATGCCAAAATCTGAGTACTGGCCACTCATCCAATAGTCACAGAATATAATCTGATTATATTACCAGTCATAAGTGTTCCTGTGCAATAATTCTGTTCTTGTAAATAGACCAGAAGTAAAAATAAAAGCTTTATTTAATGAAAAAAAATATACTGTGGAAAACATTTTCTCATTATGTCATTCAGATTAGCTGATAAGGACCGTTTTAGTTCATTGCTCATCATTTTAAAACCTTGAGTTAATAAATAAAATTTCCAATACATTGGGAATCATATTTTTAAAATCTTAGTTTTTAATGCGTGAGTTTATTTTAAAAATGCACACATTAGCACCTTGTCAGAAAAGGCACAAGCTTGCATGCGTGCCGAAGTTAATTCTCATTCTAAAATGAAGCCTACAGAGACACATACACACAGCATCATGCAAAAACAAATGTAAACTTTTCTCTAAAACATTTATGAATTTCCTTCTAAAACTTGTTTACTTCAAAGTCCAAGGAATCAAAAACATGTCTACTGCCTAATTAGTCATACAATAGTGCCCATGTATTAATATTTATGAAACACAGCAATTCTGTGCCATTAATTTTGTTCTTCAAAATTATTATATACTTTCATTGCATATGCTTCCCACTTAAGATCATCCAGAGTGTGAAAGCAGAGGAGGCTCAAGCATGAACCCAGAAAACCTAGCTGAAATAACCTAATTAAAAATATTTCCCATGTTTCCCCAAGGTTTCCTTTTTTCCTGCTTCTTTGGTATTATGACTCTTTCCATTTAATTTAGCGTTGAAAGTTTTATTTTATAACCCCGAATCATTTCCACTAATAGTAGTGAGTATAGGCAAAACTGAAGCCAAAACAGAGCTATACAAAACCAGCTGTTTCCTAGTAGAAGAAGCTAGAAGATAAAATTGTGTCACCTTAAATCTAATTTCCATAAATTTAATGTTATTGATAGAATCTGAAAGCAGCAAAGCCACTAAAACCAGTATAAATATCCCTGTACTGTAGTACAGTATATTTCAAATACGTTGATAGACAAAGCCAGATTTTTTGGAAGCCACTTGTGAGTATTTCCCCTTTAAGAAGGCTGATGGTAGAGCATTAAAGTGAGCCAAAGTGAATGCTCCACTGTATGTAGGGAACTCTAGAGCAGTAATTCTCAGACTTTGGTGCTCCTGATGTTTTGGACTTTGGCTCCCATTGTTGGTCAAACTGGGAGTTTGGGCAACACGTATAGAGAAAAATGGCAGGGAAAAAAATAAATGGTAGTAACATTGTACTGTAGCGTCCACTTATGCATTTCATACTTCCATTTAACAAATGAAAATAGTAGGAAGGCTGAATTAACACAGAAAAATATGACACTCCAATTACTCTTACTTTTTTATAGTTTACTCATTATATACAAATCATGTCAAAATATAGATATCTTGCTCTCCGAATCTCTATATTCTAGCTTTTAAATGGAAATGCATGTTACATACAAAAACTGAATTTCATTATATGGATCCATTTGGTGTAGTAATAGATTTTGTTCAGAAACTAATCAAAATTTCAAAAGATTTCCTTAAAAACATTTCTCCTCTTACATCAGCTCTTTGAAATTGTAGCATGTGAACAAGAACATCTTGATTTTTTTCCCTAGTAAAATAACTGCTAGAAGTTGTTGGAATCATGGAATCTCTTGTTCAAAATGGGTGATTCCATTATCTTAATGATTCTGCAATGAGATACTATTACAGTATGATATAGTTCTGCATTGCTCCAGCCCCATGGTCTTTGTCCCTAGAAATAGGGCACTAAAGCACAGACCCTTTGGTTTAAGGTCTGTGGTCAGGAGGGAAGTCAGCCACTTACAATCCATGCAGATCAGGAATAGTTACAAATTAGTAAGAGAACAGCATAGGTATCATAGAAGCAACCAAATATAACCATTTCCACAGAAGTAGTGACACAGGCGATAAGAAATGAAAGTTGTTTGTCATTGTTCATTTTGTATGTTAAGTCATTAATAAAAAAAGGCAAAAAAAAAAAAAAGAAAGAAAGAAAAGAAAAGAAAAGAAAAGAAAAAGAAATGAAAACTAATTCCAACAGTAAGATGTCTGAAAATGTGAAAAAGTAATTGGAAGGATCTCTGAAGGGAACTGGAAGAGAGACATTATAGCATTTTTCAGAACGTGCACGAGCACATATATCTTATGAGTATGTCTGATACAGAACTCAGGAGCAATCTGGTTAACTATTCTCTTTAACTCAGTGAGAGGAGGGAGACAAGGGACAACTTTGCATCAAGTACTAATTTATGTGTCAGGAATGATGGAGGACAGGCATTTTATCTGGAACCACTGGAACCCTTTTTATGGAATAGGAAAGAGTTTAGTCATGTAGCTTTGATACATTTTTTTTATTCTAGTTTCTTCCCATGTACAACACAGTTTATAAATAATGCTTCTCCTGACCATTTGGGCTGGGGAGGAGTTTTTGTTGGCCTCTCATTGTAGAGACCAGCATTTTAGAAGAAAATAGCATGCTCTGCTGGCTGTTGGGAGAGGAGGGTAAGGGGTTTAGACTGCTTGAGGTTCCCTGCCCAAACTCCTCTCGCTTGGCTTCAAATGCTGGAGCAGGAAGGAGGCCTGAGATGCCTGTTCCTGCCCAGCACTCCTTTGGCCGGCCTTGGAGAGGGGCCTGAAAGCCAGCAGGGAGCCAGCTGGCCTGATTGTGGGAAGCCCTTGGCAGGACAAGAGATCTCTGGAGGCTAAGTTAGGGGGCTGGGAAGGGGGCTTGGGTCCTTCTTCGCAGCAGCCCTCAGTTGGGCTTCTGGGGGAGGAAGAGAATATCCTCTTCAAGTTCTGTGCCTGCTACCCTCCTCCACTGTTAACAGTTTCAGTAGCCATTTGGTTTGAGGCTTGGCAGCCATTTTGTATTGGCAGCCCTTTTATATAGCTGCCTTGCAGCCTTGCTATGGGAAGAAGGCCTGTGGGTCAGTGAGGAGGGTCCTTCCACTGCAGAGGGCCCCAACTTTACATAACAATCCTTAATCAGACCTATTCCACTAATACCTTAAAGGACTCAGATCCTGTCTTATGTTGGGAGCTAAGCAGTGTCTGCCTTGGTTAATATTTGGGTGGGAGACCGCCAGTGAATACCAAATGCTGCAGGCTATATTTTAGAGGAAAGAAGTGGCAATGCCACCTCTGAGTCTTATTTTAGACTAAAAAATTTCATGCTAAGCTGGGCTTGCCCAGATGGCTTTTGGAGGGGAGTGTGCCCATAAACACAAGAGCAGCTGGTGTTTCATTCGGTGCTGGATGCCTCCCTTGCTGCTGATAAGTGTGGCAGCCATTTTCTATTAGCAGCCATTTTATATAGCTGCATTTGCAGCCTTGTTCTAGGGAGGCCTGTGGCTCAGTGAGGGTGCTATGCATCTTCAGGGGGCCCTAGCTTGGCATAACGATCTCTAATCAGTCATTTTGGAATAAAATTTTTCATGCTAAGCTGGTGTTTAATTCATTCTATAACAGCATTCAGTGCTGGGTGCCCTCCTTTGCTGATTTGTTGAGGCTCAGCAGCCATTTTGTATTGCAGCCAATTTATATAACTGCATTCCCAGCCTTGTTCGGGGAGGTCTCTGGCTCAGTTGCGGGTGTCAAACAACTATAGAGGGCCCCAGATTGCCATAACAATCTCTAATCAGTCATTTTGGAATAAAATTTTCATGCTAAACTGGGTTGAGCTGGACATTTTTTTGGGAGGGAGTCTGCCAATAAACGCAAGGGCAGCTGGTGCTTAATTCCCTTTATACCAACATTCTGTGCTGGCTACCCGCCATTACTGATCAGTGTGGCAGCCATTTTGTAGAGGCTCAGCAGCCATCCCCCCCCCCCCAGCCATTTATTATTTTCACATTGTCAGCCTTGTTGAGAGGATGTCTGTGCTTCTACAAGGGGTGTCATACCATTTCAGGGGACCCCAGTTCCACATATCAAGTGTTAATCAGACATTTTTGAGTTAATTTTTATGCTAAGCTGGGTATGGTATGGACGGTATTTGGAGGTGAGTCTGCCATTAAATACACAAACATATACATTCATTAATGTTGGGATGGGGGATATATTATACAATTCAAGTTTGTTCTGTTCATTAAGGCCTTTGGTTTTTGGAGCACATCCTTATAATAGAAACCAGCATTTACTCAGTTAAAGTAATTGCTAATAGCTCCAAAGAAAGGAATAGGGGGACAAGGGCCCTGCCCCCAAAGAGGGGGATAGTGATAAAGAGATTCATTGGGATTCAGTACTATCCAGGTTACAGGGCGGGATATGTTCCAAATGCATCTTCTGGGCATATGTCAGCTGTGATGTTGGAACAAAGGAGATTATTTAACAAAGTTTGCTCTCGTCTTACCCAAGATGAGGGTTCTTCGCAGTCAGTGTGTCAGGAGACTTCCAGAGGGTCAGCGAGCTACAGTGGATGGTAATGTTTTGGACATTAAACCAGGTGAGGAACCTGAGCAACAGTTTCTTCCATCATTGGCCAGTTGCAGGCTGTATCACAGCCTAACTCCATACCTGGGACTTCCATGGCTACAGGGGTGCCATCTTCCCCTTCTGCTAGGCCTACACAAGGTGTGCTTGCATAGTGGACATCTGGTCCAGAAAATGCCTATTTTGACTTCTTTTCATGATTCAGGACCAACAAGCCAGCAACAGAAACTGTTATGCTGGGAGTTTGGCTCACAGGGTGTCTGTAACCGAAAGCCCTGTAGGTTCAAGCATGAATGCTCATTGTGTGTAGGGAATGACTTCTTTAAGAACTGCACCCTGATAAAGGGACAACTGGGACATAAGGACCAGGATACAAGAAAGGTAGGTGGCCCTGTCACCCCTGCTACAAAAGGGACCTAGCTCATTAGATGTTGATACCCTCTCTATCTGGCTGAAACGTTATCCCATCAGAGAGGCTGCATTGTTCTTGTTAAAAGGTTTTACTTATGGTTTGAAGATCCCTTTTTGTGATATTTCGTGCCCCTTTCTTGCTCCTAACTTAAAATTAGTTAGGAAAATGGGAGACCTGGTGTATAAATGGAAGTTTCCTAAGATAGGTTGATTGGTCTCTTCCAGGAACCTCCTGTTCTGAACCTGAGGGTCTCTCCATTGGGGATAGTCCCTAAGAAGACACTGGGGAAATTCCTGCTTTGACATTATCTTTTTTATCCCAAGAGAGACTGTGTTAATGATGCCATTCCACATGAATTGGCTACTGTTAAATATATCTCTTTTGGCACTGCCATGAGGGAAGTCAGCAAGTATGGATTGAAAGCAGAGTTGGCAAAATGTGATATTCAGCTTTTCGCCTGTTGCCAGTTCACCCAGGCAAATTTGATTTGTTAGGTTTTAGTTTTGGTGGTACATTTTATATGGATCTGACACTTCCTATGGGGTGCTGAATGTCTTGTTCAATTTTTCAAATGTTTAGCACATTTTTGGAATGGGTGTTTAAGACCAAATTGGGCTTAAAAGGGGTTATACATTATTTAGATAATTTCCTGTTCATGGGGGCATCTAGCTCTGGCCAGTGTCTCCAATTTCTACATTGTTTTGAAATGCTAGCTGGAGAGTTGAGGGTTCCTTTCTCACCAGAGAAGACAGAGGCCCATGCCAATAGCTTATCTTCCTAGGTAAAATTATAGATACGGTTAACCAATGTTGGTAGAGGGTCAACTGCTTTGCTTCCCTTAGAAAGGCAACACTAAGGGAATTTCAAGAGCTCATTGGCCACTTTAATTTCGACTTTAGGGTTGTGGCCCCAGGTAGGGCCTTCTTAAGATGTCTCTGTGATGCCATTGGTGGGATTTCACACCCTTACCATAGGACAAGGTTGATGCAAACTATTCACCATGATCTACATATTTGATCTATATTCTTAGATAAGTTCAATGGTATAACCATTCGGACAGAGATTAAGAAGCCAGATGCCCAGCTACATATTTTCTGATAATACAGGTTCAATAGGCTTTGGAGTCCACTTTTGGAATAGATGGTATGCTCACAGGTGGCCTGTGCAATAATTAGAATCAGATATTACTTTAGACTTAACATTCTTGCAATTGTTCCCCATTTTAGTTGTTGTACATTTATGCACAAGCGAGTTGGCCAACTCTGGTGTGACAACATGGTGTTTGTACAAGTAGTGAGTTCATTGACCTCTAGATCACATAGGGTTATGAGATTAATATGTGCATTCACATTGCGTTGCTTGTCACATAACATTCTCTTTGCAGCCTCCCTGGAATTGATAATGAGATTTCGAATTCCTGTATGCAGATGGAGTGATTCAGACAACTAGCTCCAGAGGTGGCAGATTCTCTACACCTGATGCCAACAGACACATAGAGTCTTGGCAGGGAAAAGTAGTTCTGCTTTGGGATTGTCATTGACGCCTGTGTCAAAGAAAACCTATGTCGGGGCGGCCAATGAATTTATGACAGTCCAAAGATGCTCAGGGTTGGCTGACCGGTACCCTGTGTCTGTTATACATTTCTTACAGTTTTGTGTGTCCTTACATGATAAAGGTTTAACAGTTTTGTCTAGACAGAACAGGCTTTCGGCTATAGCCTTTTGGCTATAGCCATGATACTTGATTTTAGGATACATAAGCTACTGGAATGATGGTACAGGGAAGCTATAAGAACTAAGGACCCACACAAGCCTCTGTCACCCAATATTTTAAAGGGTCTCAGTGCTATTTGGCCATCTCTATCCACATCCTCTCATAAGGTGATGCTTTTCCATGCAGCCGCACTAAATGCCTTTTTTGGCGTGCTGAGGATAAGCGAGCTAGTGGTAGCTTCAAGACAAGATCTCTCCAATAAGGCCCTGTTATTTCAAGATGTTACTCTATCTGAGCAGTCTGTCCTCCTTTTTATCCACTCCTCCAAATCAGACCAGGGAAAAATGCCAGGGAGCTACAACTAGTATCATTCAGTAATAAATTGCTCTGTCCTGTTAGAGCTTTAGACAAATTCCTACAAGTTAAAGGTCATACCCCTGGCCCTTTGTTATGCTTTTTGGATGGGCTACCAATCACCAGGTTCCATTTTTGTTCAGTTCCAGCAAGAATGTTAAATTGTTTATGCCTTAACGGAGTTGTATTTGCCACATACTCCTTTTGTATAGGGGCTGCATCTACAGTGACTGCCTTGGGCGTACATCAACGAGATATGCAGATGATCAGTCAATGAAATCTCAAGTATATGGGTCATGTTTGCGACCTCTGACTTATTGGTGGTGTTTTTGTGTGATCTGTTTCAGATGCAGTACACCCTGTGATGAGACACCGTATGTGGATCTGTGGACACACCATGGTGTTCTGGGAGGCCCACCAAGCCAGGAGGTGCCATTTTATAAGCCAGCTGGGGTTATCAGATAATGCCATTGTTGAATGGAAAGAAAAACGTGTCCTGTGGTGGCACAGGCTCCTGTCTTTGGCGAAGGCCAGTTTCTGCTCCCTCTTGTTTTGGAGATACATTTGGGAGGCAATGATTTGGTTTTGTTCAAGGGCAGGGCCCTTTTTTGTCAGGCCATTCATGACATCTGGTGCATTCATGAGAGATGGCATTTTGTTATGCTGTTAGGGCTGGCGATGCTGCCACGCTGAGTTTGGGGCGGTGGAGGTGATCCACACCTTTGCAATAGGGCCTGTAAAAGGGCGAACAATAAGAACTGCAAGGCTATGAATGGAGGAGTGAGTTTCTACCTGGCTCACGATGATATCGTGTTGCTTAAGCCTGAGCTCTACTGAGCGGATGGCTTCCACGTTTTTGAAGTGGGGAACCAGCTCTTTCTTTGACATCTGCAAGCAGGGGTTTTGGCTGTTTGGCCAGCCTTGTGGGGGATAGGGGCTAAGCCGACGCTTGCCCCTTATCTGTAGCATAAGCGAGGGGAAATAGACGTTTCAGTGAACAACTCGGCACCCTCCTAAAGGTCTCTGGAAATCACGTTTAGATCTTGTGAGTCAACATGAAGGGAAAGAGACTTGCCTTGGGGCTGGCTTGAGATTTAAACCCTCACTTAAGTCTGGCGAGTTAAGTGGGGGAGTCTTGGGTTGGCCTTCCGGATGCGGGCCGGCCAGGGAGCAACCCAAAGTATTCATTGCCCTTGGGGCCCAGGTGTTTTTGCCCTTTGGAAGCTGGGGAATTGGTCTTGGAGTAGACCATCTGCCAGCTGTTCCTACACAAGGTTCTCCCCCCTGGTTTTTTGCAGTTCTTGAAGAAATAAGTTTAAATAAGTTGAGATAAATGAAGTTGCCCATTTTATAACCCAGTTCTCTGTGTCTGGTCTCATTATTAATGAGTTGGTCAGCAAAAGATAAATATAAATTTCGGAAGGGATTGAAAATTAACTGAAGCCAAATCAGTTGTAATGTATTATTGAATGTAATGATCAAATCGATCAGATTGTTCCTAACATATTGTGAACACTTGAATCATTAAGTATCTAACAACCCTAAGGGGAACCTCTCATGGGTTTTTTTCATTGCAAATTTGGCTCAGAGGGGGATTGCCCTAGCCAGAGAGTGTGACTGGCCCAAAGTGAACCCTTCATGGGGTTTTTCTGGAAGGTTTCTTCCCAGGGGGATTGACCTGGCCATTCTTTGAGGCTGAGAGAGTGTTACTGGGCTAAGGTAAACACCAGCCTCATCCTGGAGTTTTCTTGGCACCATAAGTCAGAAATGTTGGGCTATAGCAACTTTGCATGCTGAGACCTTTTAGTAATGCATATCTATGGTAGTTTATTGCTTACTAACAGCCCCTCCTCATTTCCTGTTTACCCAAAAAGAGCACACCTCCCTTTTGTCCCTAAAGAAGAATCGCCTTTTGACTCTCTGCCCTTTTCTTTTGTCCGGAGCTGATGCCTGCATGCTGGGAGAATCTTTTCTAAGATCCATGTATACTACCTTTTCTACCTCATATTTCTTGTGACATGAAGCTAGGCCTGTGTATCTCTTCATACACATGATTTCTAAGTAAACTTGTTTATTTTCACCTTAACCAGCTGACAATCTGTTTTCCATTGAATATAGGAAACACAGAGATAAAAATGGATTCAAGTTCTCAAAGGGACACGAGGGAAGACATCTGATCTCTCAGTTACTTCCTGATGAAACCGAAGAGCCTTTTTCTGGCTTTGAAAGAGACCCCGACAGCGTCACCTCATCAGGCAGAACATTTCTTAAGACAAGTATGTGTGTGTGTGTGTGTGTGTACTGTATTATTATTATTTATATTATGCTTTTTCACAGAGGAATCAAAGTGGATTGTCCAAGTTTTAGGAGAGCAAAGGACTTGAAGCAAGGAGTAGTCACCTAGAGACCTCTTTACTTCAGTTTTCTCTTTTTTCCTAAAAGGCACAGTTCCAGCATCTTACTCACAAGTAGAGCTGGTTGGTCTTATGTCCTCAGTCCTGCAAAGTTTCCTGCAGGCAAGCTTCAGTGCAACTGTCTGACGCCTTAAAAGATACACCAGCAAAGATTTATGGATTAAAATCCACTTAGCTGAGCTGTGGCCAACCTTAAGAGGTTTTCCCATAGGCAGCAAGGGTTAAAACCACTTGCTCCAAAAACAAAACACTATACATTAAAATAAACAAAAATAGTAACTAAAATTATTTTTATGAAACAAACATCAAAACAAACAAATAGAGCAACCATAACCATAGTTAAGATAGAGCAACCTAAGCAATAATCAGTCAATAGCAGGCAGCATGGACACAATAATAGATGTGTCTAAAGTAAGGCAGACAATTAAAAGTCTAAAACAATGTGGATCTCTCTTGTTTGACTGAATCATAGTTGCCTTTAATGTAGCTAGTCAAGAGAAAATTGGCAACGTTTAATTTAAATTTTATAGTGAAGGTATTTGCAATTATCAGTCATACTGTAACTCTTTCTGCATATTTACAATGTTGTATTTCTTCCTCAGGCATGACATCAGTGAAGGAACAGTGTTTAATGTTATTTTATAATGACTTGAGGGGCAAAACAGATAGGCAGGAAAAAGCAGTTTGATGCTGCCTTTCCCGAAGCCTCGTTGAAACCCCACCAACTGCACTGCCAGTTCCCAAGGTGGCTCCAGTGTGCATGTCATGACCGCACAGTGTGGCTTCCAACTGTGCTGCTGGGTACTTTTTTTTTACTGTTCCCCTCCCCATCTCTGCAAAGGTGTGCAGGAGTGAACCTTATGCACAATTAGGGTTAGGTTTTGGAAAGAGCCCCTTTAGAGCCACTCTGGCATTGCAGCATTTAGGTGTACATACAAAAGTGCGCATTTTCCAGGAAAGAGCGGAAAAATGTAGCTCCTTTTTAGCCTAGCTTTTCCCCTTGTGGCTTGGATGCACATTCCAGCCAGCTTCAAGACATGTGTTGTCTAAATGCTCTGTCTTGCAGCCGGCTGGAAGCCTGCTTATTTTGCCTGTGTGTTCTCCCCCACAGATGGAGTTAATAGTGCTTAATGTTATTTTGTACTGGCACTTATGGGGTTAATGGTCAATGGCTAAGTTTCATTTCTTCACAAACACAGGGGAGTGTGTATATAGAGAAGAGAAACTGAAAACAAAACTGTGGTAGATAAATGAGCCAGGGCTAGGAATTAGTTGACAAGAAAGAACATAAAAGTGGAAGAAAGGAGTCAGAGGCAGAATATTACTCCTTTATGCTCACATGTGAGGAACATAGTGGAAATGTGGAGTGTATGTCTTACACTTTTTCTATTGTCTAAAACTGTTTTAATAATAATAATAATAACTTTATTACAGCCATTTGGCCAGCACAATTACAAAATTCCAATTTAAAACATAACTTAAGTTTTATACCATAGGTTCACATACAGGCAGATTGGAGAATATAAACAAATGATAGTTTATGAAAAGTAAGGATAAAAAGTAAGGATAAGTCTTAGACAGTTTTTTGAATAGGCCTCTTGCAATCTTTTCCCCCAAACTGTTATCCCACAGATCAAGACTCCCACTGGCTGGTTTTGTTTTGTTTTGTTTTTTTTTGCCTCAGACTCCTTTCTATGGTTCTTCTTCTTGTCCTTTTTGTCTGTCTGTTCGGTCTTATCTTTTCTCTATTTGTTCTTTTACTTCAGTTTTAATTTTTGCTCTTCTTCAGTTCTATTTTCATTTTTAGCTGTCTTCCTTGTCATGCATAAACCCACTGCAAAATTATATTGCATTACTTAACTTTAACTGCCATTGCTTCATCCTATGGAATCTTGGAATTTGCAGATTAGAGTGTTATGCTTAGAATTAGCCAGAGAGTTCCACTAGTCCCAATAGCCAAACTACAAATCCCAGGATTCCATAGGATGCAGCCAGCTCAATTATACTGGAATCAAACAGCTATAATTGGGTACTATGAAAGGGTTTCCGCTGATTCTGAGACTTGAAATAAAGCTTCGAAGACCCAATGGGCAAATGAAAGAAATAATTTAAATGCTGATTCAGTCAAGGGTTGGTTACTAGTAAAGTATAATTTTAAGCATTTGTCTTGCTCAGAGTTCTATAAGTATATTGTTTTGAGTACATAATAAAATAAAATATGTACAATATATCTGTAAATAAACTATATGAAATGAATTTATGTTTATATGAATATTTTTAGCTTTTATTTTGTAATGTCCTGCAGTTTTCTTAAATTTCTAATGTTTTTCAGTGCTGTGTCCTCCTTTGTGATTATGACATAAGATCAGCCTATGCCCCAGTTTTCATGACAACAGTTTCACACACGTATATGTGCAGGATAATTTCCCAAAACACTATAGGATGTGTATTATTCTTTCTGACTGGGTTTCCTGAGTCAGAAAACCCTTCAGCTGGGAAATGAATAAAGTTGAATATTCGTTCATCCCATTCATGACCTAATGAGGTTTAGTTGTGTGTAGAGGAGGATCTTCTCTGTTGTAGCACCTTCCATGTGGAAAGATCTTCCTATTATTGAGAATAGGACAGTTGCACATGTGTGGTGTTTCCACCTTCAAATACAAACTTCCTCGCCTAGGTTTTTTTTTTTTAATGAAAATATTGTTGGCAACTTTTTCAATGAATTATTTTAATGCACTATCTTTTATTGTTATTTTGTCATTCTAACAAATTTGAGATTTTATTTAAAAATGAAAAATAGTATTTTGGCAAAAAAGGAATCTTAAAATGTTTATTTGTTTATTATTAATTCTTATTTGTAGCATTTATATACAAGTATGGTACGGTGGTTTGAGTATTGGACTCTGACTCTGGAGACCAGGATTTGAATCCCCTCTCAGCCATGGGAACCCATTGGCTGGCCTTGGGCTTCGGAGGGAGGCTAAGGAAAACCCCAGCAGAACAAATCTTGTCACGTTAACATTGTCATGTAAACCTCATGTGTGTATGTCCTTTTAAGTCACCTGTGCTTTCAAGACCTATGGCAACCTCATGCATTTAAAAGAGTTTTCTTAGGCAACCCAAAGTTTTAAAAAGGAAGAAAACATAATATTTGTGTGTATCCATTTTACACTTTGCTTTACTGAAGTGTTATTTACTGAAGGGTGTTTTGCCTATATTTATGATTCATTCATAAACAGATTATCAAATGATTACTCAGCAGAGCATTGCTAACTTAAAAATGTACTGGTTGTAACAGATCAGGATTTAAGCAAAGGGTGCTTCTGCTTGTGGACATGCAGTTTTTGCAGCAGAATCCTTTCTGCCAATTCATGTCCAGATCCTTGCCAACACAGCAACCTGTGGATATAACTGCTCTACTCGCTACATCATGGTGGCAGAGGAGAGAAAGAAAGGGCTGGAGTGGTGGCAGAACCAAGTTATGCAAAATCCATACTCCTCTATGTCATGCACAACCCTAATGCCGGACCAGAATGTTAGGCCAGAGTGAGGGTAGACCCAAATAATTTTCAATTCCTTTTGGCTCTGAAAGTGTTGGCTTTAGTACAGTGGTACCCCGGGATACGAATGCGCCGGGTTACGAATTTTTCGGGATACGAAAAAATCCCATAGGGATTTATTGCTTCGGCTTACGAAGGTTTCTTCGGGTTACGAAAAAACCGCGGCGCTATTTTCCGCCACCGGAGGGCAGCAGAGAGCTATTTTTCCATTAGCGCCTATGGGAATTCGGCTTACGAAGGTATTTCGGGTTACGAAATTAACCGCGGAACGAATTAATTTCGTAACCCGGGGTACCACTGTAGTTTCAGTGGGTCTAGTACCAGGCTATCGGGAGCTTGGCCACCTTAGCCTATTAGAATATGCTCTATGACTGCAATCCTTTACATACTTACCTGGGAGTAAGTGTGATTGGTTTTAGTGGAATTTTCTTCAAAATAGATACATAAAGGAATACACAGTAAAATTATTTTCTTTTTAAAGCCTGTTTTGTTTAGTCCTTACTTTTTATTTGCATCTGACTAAAGTATTTTGATTTCTTCAGGATGATGTGGCTTGGGACAAAATGAGATGAGCTGGTTAATGTAAAATGATGGTGATGCTTCAGATAGTTATACCAGCAGGTGGACTAAGCATGTTGCTTATAAGCAGCCTCCACTGATCTTTCTGAATCCTGCTTTTAAACTAAGACCATGAGATGACATTAAAATTGCTGAGGCAAAGACTCTGGGACATTTTTTTTTTTTTTGCACCCTCAGAATCAATTATATTACATCTTGCTCTCCCAGAGCCCTAAACACTTACACAGGAACTTTCTGTCAGCCTTCCCACCTTAAAAAAATTAATGGTTCCAAAGTATCACATCTTGTTCATTAATGAGAGGTGCAATGTTTTCCCTTCAAACTTACTTTTTGGTAGATATGCTGTGCTATCTACCTCTGCTAGATTTTGCCCTGGTGGATAGTAAGTACCTGAAAAATTATTACACACTGGCCTCATTCCCACTTACAAATAAATAGGTTTGCGATCCAAACTGATGGATCGATTTGACAGAGTGTGGTTCACACTGCATTTGTCCAAACACATTTTCTTTTTGTAAAATAATCCACTTCTTATTCACATTGACCAATGATTCAATTCTAAATGGACCCTCTTCAGCAGACAATCATCTGATCATATTATAAAAAAGAATCAATTCCGCTCCACATCCTGTTCACATTTGCACTGAATCGATTTATTGCAAAAAATGAGTGTCAGAAAGAAACAGGTTACATGGGTCTACCTCATGCCCTCCTCTCCAAACCACTTCAGTGATTCAGCTCAAGTGAAAACAAGGGTCATTTAAACCACTTCAAACTGGTTTACAAACTGGTTTAAAACATAGTGAGAATGAGATTGTAACCTTATTTGCTGCCACTAGATGTGGGAGCAGAACATCCTAATTATATTTTATTAATCCTTGTAATTTGTGAGGAACAAATTCAGATCCATGAAAATGTCTATGTGTGAATTAGACATAGGGCCATGCGTTAGTTGCCAAGTTCTGCATGTTTTAGGGAATATTTGGCTATTGTTTATTTTGTTTTAATATGTTTTATTTTAATATTTTATAACATCCTTTTGTAAAAATATGAAGAACTTTTAAAGAAATTAAAACCATAACAATGTCAGAAAAAAGCATTAAAAGTATACCAGTGTTAAAAAAACATTAAGGTCTGTTACAGACTGCCAAAATAAAGCTGCTTCGGGTCTCTTTAGCAGTATGCTATTTAAATGATGCATGGGTCCTAAGAGTCCGGAGGTTGCGCCAAAGCCACACTCCATTCCTAAGCACCAGAGTGCAGCTTTGGTGCAGCTTCCAGATTCTTAGGATGCATGCATCATTTAAACAGCATATCTCCAAAGAGACCCGAAGCAGCTTTCTTTTGGCAGTCTGTAACAGGCCTAATATTTCTAACCAACATAGAATGATAAGAAGAGCCATTGTGGATCAGATCAAAGGCCATTCTGTTCACATAGGGCTGGAACAGACAGGCAGGAAAAAGTGGCTCAATCTTGCTTTTTTCAAAAACAGGTCAAAACGCCACTGCCCACATGGCCCCCTCTCAAGGCGGGCTGAATATGTATAGCCCGACTGCACAGTGAAGCTGCACCACTGGATGATACTCTTTTTGTTGCTTCCCCACCATGCATATGTATCATCACACAAACACACTGCCTGTGACCACCAAGTACTTCCCATGTACACCAAGATGCCATCCCATTGCATGGCCACCCCTTTGATTAGCCACACAGATGTCCATGCAATACTCTGCCCATACATTGCTGCATCAGTGTGTAAGTAATACATTGGCAAAGCACAATCACGGAGGCCTCCCTCCATCCCTACTTCACCCCCATGCCCCCGTTTTACTGTCTGATTTGTATATATTGTAATTACATCAATTGGAGTTGTCACACTTTCATTTCTTTGTTTTGCTGCAGCCCCACACTCGCGTCAGAGCATTTATATGCAGGCACAAAGATACTCATTTTCCACCTTGAGTTGTACTATCCTGGCTTTTTGCTCTGTTTTTTTGTCCTGGAGCCCAGCTTTGGTCCAGGTTCCAGCTGCTTTCAAGGTGTGCATCATCTAAATGCCCCACCTTTAAAGTGGCTGGAAACTGCTTTATTTTGCCCATCTGTTTCAACCCATAGTGGCCAAACACCTGCCTAAGGAAAGTCCACAAAGCTGACTATGGGGCTGGACAGACGGGGAGAAAGGGGCAGTGAGACACCACTCCTTTCTGCCCCCAACGGAGGCCACAGCAGCCAGTGGGATAACAACACAAGTTTGCAGAAAGGAATACAGGTACACTGCCTGACTTTAGCCAATATCCATAGCAAATATAATGTAGATGTCTGGTTTATTTGGGAAAAAACATTCCCTGTTCATTTTCCATCTACTACGCTTCAGCTTATTTTCTTTCCAGTCCCTTAAATGTATCACATTTCAATTTCTGATAAGGTTAATATACTACTGCAAATATGACTATATTACCACTATGAAAATTTTTTTACATATGTGGCACATACTTACGAATAGACATGAGTATAAAAGCAGCAACAGCTAACAATCGCAATGTTTTATATTTTAAAAAACTAAATATGAATAAAATAGTTCATGGAAATCCCGATACTCAGGGGATTACATACTACTAAGGAGTGCAAAATTAGTGCTGGCCAAATATATCTTAAATAACTGAAGTAAAAAGATGTTCCACGAACCTTTCCTATCAATACATGTCCACAAAGACAATCCTATATAAGGAAAGATAAGGCTTACATGCCACTTTTCTGAAGGGTTGCTTGTGTAATTAACATCTGAACCCTTTTGGGGGAGTGCCAAGCACTGATCCCAATGTTATAGTTCTTCCTATAAAAATGTTTTTGTGCGACAGTATCTCTGTAATATAATTCAATTGTGAACATAGATGCATGTATACAGGTAAGGGATATGTTAAAACTCTTTTCATTCTGTTTTTTGTTTTGGTTCTTTGTAGGTGAGAGAAATAAATTTTCCCATCTTATGCCACTTGGAAATGGATGCAGACTTTTTACATTTTCATGTTTTACATTTGGAAATCCACACATTGCCAGACAGGGAAAATGTATCTGATAAAATGCAAATATTTGAAAAGTGCACATAGAAAAATGGAACCCTTCAAAATGCTTAGAAATATATCTTAGTAAGTGGACAGCTGCATTTAAAATGTTCACGTGTTAAAAATGTGCACAGTGAATTTGGAAATGGATAAAAGAGCAAGTCTGCAGAAACAGATCTGACAGATTAGTACAATCCCAATATTGTCACTGTCATGCCTATATCAAGCAGTAATGTGGCAGTGTTTGTAGGTTCTTTAGTCTACATGGTGAGAGACTTCAAATTTTAAAGGCCAGATGCATGCCATCACAAAGCAGGACTAATAATCACCATGTGGCAGATAAAAGTTTGGAATCATCTCCAAATTACTAGTATTGCTGCAGTCCAACACACAGTTAAATGTGCTCCTTTATTTCAGTGGGTTTGGGTGAATTTTGAATGGGATTTTATGCTTTGTAGTCAGTAAAAGAAGTATAGACTTTAGCTCCTCTAATTTGAATTTATGGCATCATTCATTTTCAGAATTTTGTCTCACAAGTGATAGACACTGATATTTTTCCTCTTCTGGGAAGCATATATAAATTGTGCTTGAAAGATACCATAAAATAAAAATGAATTGTGCATAGTCAGTAAAATAGTAAGAAAGTTAAGATAGCTCTTCTAATTTGCTGTTGTTTGTGATAATTGCTTTAAAAATTACTTTCATATTCCATTTATGAAGTTGTTTTTTCGCTTCAGCAACTGACAGAGTATCTGCTTGTACAATTAACTTACACATTCCAGAATTAGATTGTCAGGTTTTAAAATACCAAAAGATGAATATATGCATAGTTTGCCATTTTTAAAACTTTGTGTTGTGTAGAGATAGGGTTATTTAGCAAACCTCCTTGCATGCCACATTATTTTCATTATGTAGTACTATAATATTTCTGTTTTAATAATATGGGTACAGTAGATCTAGTGCTCTATATTTTATTATCCTCATTAGCAAGTCTACAAAAAAGGCTACATTTAATTACACAAATGAACCCTGAGATTAAGCATAAATTGTGAAATGTATATGGATATGCATGATCTTAACCAATGAACTGTGGCCTGAAATGATGTCACAAAATGCGCAGCATTAAGTGGAAGGTTAAACCTACTTGCATCTCGGTTCATTAAACGCAGTTAAAGTGCAAATTCCCTCATTCTGACAGTAGTAATCACAAGGGTTCACTTTCTGGTCACAGCGCTGACTTTTAAACCCCAAAGAGCATCTGCAGAATTTCAGTAAAATACAACTAAATAAATAAATATTCTGCCTTTTTAAAATGCATATATACAATGATGATAAAATTAACAATAAGGAAATAGGCTCTGATATTTCATATTTTGTATATCCTGTTTTTAGCCATACTACTCCTGCTGAAAGCTACGGGCACAATATTTGTAAAAAGAGGATCAGCATAGGACTCAACAGAATCCTGTTACTCCCTTCACCCCACCCCACCCCCACAACCTTTGTTTCATGCTTATGTTTACAGCCTTAGAATTACTGCAGAAAGAAGATATATGCATCTAGCCTTCTTACACACCTGGGTGCTTGTTTCTCAGTTCTGAGTTTAGTTATCTTATAACTGAGAAAGGGGGTGGGTGAGAAGGAAAACTCCTTCTAATGGCTCAATTTGTTGGCCTGTTTCTTAAGAGGAAGGAGGAGTGAGGCAACAGGTTACTCCTTCCACATCCAGTCACTACACCTAGAGTGGGATGATGGATCATATCCAATGAATGCAGACATAATTTCTTGAACACAAAGGACATTTTGTATCTCTTGATTGTAGGACAAAATGCTTTTTTAAAAAGAAATTTGGAGTGTTCTGGAAAATACTACAAACAAAACATGCTACAAGTGAGATATGGCCATATTTTGCATAACTAAATTATGTTGTTCAGTTCTCCTCTGAATGACATTAAAATCAAAATGTTTTTGCATAGGCTGAAAATACAATCTTTATGCATAATTTACATATCTTTGGTACACACACTGAACCATTTGCAAGACTGAAACATGCAGATAAAATCTTATGCTGACTAAAAAGTGGTACAAACTGCTGGGTTACATGGGTATGAGATCCAAATGTAAATGCTACTCCATTATTGAAGAACATATATAGCTTTTAAATTCTTTATAAGCATTATCTTTCCTAGTAGTATGGTCAAGTATCATTGATGGTAGTATACACCTAACACATGTATCTAACACATGACTTACAAGTTAATATTATAAAGATTAACTCTAATTTAAGGATTCACTTTGAAGTTGGGCTTAAAATCTCATCTTTAAAATGTACGTAAAATATGGCTTCTGTAACAGTGAAAACTTTATTCATTAGAACTAAAACATCTACATTTAATTTATTATAGAACCAATGTGAGTTTAATATTTCATCATCTCTGAGTGATTGAAATCTGTGAATTCAAATAAGTAAAGAAGGTCCAAAAATAATGTAAGTATTTAAGGATGCCAAACATTCTTCTGCTAAACACAACATTGTTGTAACCAAAAAATAATAATAATGGAAACAACCAAGTCCCTTGAAAAGAAAGGTTTACAGTAAAAATGGCACTTGAAATTGATTGGATATAAAGTATGACTATCAGATATAGCAGCATACTCACAGACAGAAAGGTATATTTGTCTCTGGGTCCAACTGGCATGTACCACCATTGTAGCAATAGCCATCACATAATTGACAGCTGGATGCAATCTTTCCATTTGTGCAGCTATGATTTTTTGGGGGAAAATCAGTGTTAGTCATGCCATTACTTTGAATGCTAGTACTAAAATATATTTCATTGAATTACAGGATATAGATTTCCTCCCAGGTTACAGAAATGCTGTTGCAAAAAGCTGATCCTACCACAACATAGCTGTATTGTCACTGAATCAATGATGTGTTCAAAGTAGAAAAAATAAGCCATAGTAAGGCCAGAGGTCTTTGGATAATTTCTTTCTTTTTTATCACAAGTTAAATTGGTATTAACCTCTGATGGTGAATTTCATTTGCTCTGCACTTTTAAGCAAGGTGGCTTAATTTATACTTTCTGGATGAAAAAGTGTGTTGGATGATAGTTGTCTTTTGTTTTTCACCCACTTTTGTGATTACATTCTTGGCTGCAATATGGACTACAAGAATGTGTGTATTAGGAAAAATTGCCTATAAAAATACAGTGAGCCAGCCATATTGACGAGCTAAACATTTGCAGATGCCTCAGCTCATTATCAATGATGGCATGTGCAAGCGGCCGCACCATCACACCTTCACACACATTACTGCCCATTGACTATAATGGAGCTTCGGGGTACACATTTTTTCTTTATCTGTGAATGACATTTAACTAAATCCCCACAGATGGGAACAGCACAATGTAAATCCATTTTTATAGTTGCTATTGTTAATTGTCATCAAGTTGAATTTGATTTATGGTGACCCTATGAATGAGAGCCCTCTAAGGCACCCGGTCTTCACCAGCCCTGCTCAGGTCTAGCAGATTCGGGGTCTTGGCTTCTCTGATCGATTCCATTCATTTTTAACATAGTCTTCCTCATTTCCTACTGCCTTCTGCCTTTACAAACATCATTGCTTTTTCCAATGAGTCATGCCTTCATGACATGTCCAAAGCATGACCATCTCAGTTTAGCCATCTTGGCTTCTGGGGACAGTTCAGCCTTGAATTGCTCTCAGTCCCATATATTAGTATTTTTGGCTGTCCGTGGTATCCACAGGACTCTCCTCCACCATCACATTTCAAATGATTTGATTTTCTTCCTATCAGCTTTCTTCACTGTACAGCTTTCATGACCATACACAGAAATCAGAAATACTATGGCATGGATAAACCTAACTTTCACCTTCAATGCATATTTTAAGATAATTGCTGACCATTGTAAAACATGTATATAAAGTGGAATTATGGTTAAATGCATGCAAATCTGATAGCAGCCGGTTTCAAGTCGGTCTTATCAGTTCCAAATGATGAGGCTAGCCATTCTTCCTAATCATATGATATTAAGACAATGAGTGCACTAATGCTCAGGTTTGTGTCTAGAGATTAACTTTGGGAGCAATTCATTTAAGCAAAGGTAAGAATCACATGTTAGCAATTATGTTGCAGTATGAGAAGAGAAGTAGAGGCATAATGATGCAGTTTGCTTTAGAAAAAAAGTAAACTCCATGTCTGTTGGCAGCCTGTATTGACTGGAGTAATATTTCTACCAGATTTTGATGTAGCACCTTTCACCTCTTTGCCTTCACAGACTGAATTGACCCGTTAGCTGAATTCCCAGGAAATGTACACACACACACGCTTTAGAAATGGCACCACAGTTCTACCCCTTTTGGAATAAGTTCACCATTCAAAATTTAGGGACTCTGTAGTGTTACCTTTAAAATTATTTTAATGCATTTAAAATTATGGTTATTAAGTTTTTTAAAATTATGATTTAAAAAAAAAATCAGGGCAGGCTGATTCATTAAGGCAGGTGTTTTGTTGTAGTCTGAAATGGTTAATCCATCTAGCTATTTTCTCTTCTAAAATGTGGAGATGATTTTGATTATTTTTCTGTGAAAAACTCTAACAATAACATTTCAAAGTGCATTGGCCTATTTATAAAAGGTTTGCAGCTGTGCTGTTCATTGGGTTTTTTAAATGCAAAATATTAACAGGATAATTAGAGAATCAAAAAATTAAAAATAGTCATCATGCTTTGCAAGCTTTCTAGCACTCTTCTTCAAGCTGGATGTTATATTACAAAGGGGAAAATGTGGAGACATATGGGCTATATTGGAATTGAGAATTCCAGTAAATATAATTTCAGAATTAAAATAGAAAATTTTCTTTAATAGTAACATAGGATTATATGTATGGTATACAATTGTGGAATATATGTCAAAGGCAGTCTGTGTTATTTGTTTAAATTCTATCTGAAAAACTTGGTATTTTGATCCTGTATATACATACAAATATTGTTTTTGCTTTTCAAATCCTTCCCCTTGGTTTCAGTGAACACACCGCGTAAGGGTAAAGTGGGATTGATGCCTGAAATCTATCTATCTTTCCCCAATTCACCAAGATCAGCGTTACCTTGTTATACTGGTACTGCTGTTGCTACCAGTCCACAATAAAATAATCATCCCTGACTGTGTTGTAGGTGAAGGGGCAAACCTGATATGTATTACAGACGTGGCTGAATGAGCATGTCAGAGTGGACCTGTGTTAGATTTGTGCATTTTGATATCCAGCAAAGCCCCAACACAGGTTGGATGCCTGGTGGTGGGAAGGAGTAACCATAATTCATAGTAATTCCATGTCTCTCATGTGTCAGCTATAGATGGACTTGAAAACCCACACCAAGGCTGACATAACAGGGCAAGCTTGCCAACAATAAGTATGAGCGGTACAATACATATTCCACAATGTACTCTACATGTGGTTTTAGCTTTGGGGTAGATACAGGATGATCTGAGCCTGAGAAGGAGCTTAAACAGTTACAGGTCCCATTGCTTGGATTGGTTTGGAAGTAGCAGATGTTCCCTGGGAAGCTGATTAAGATCAGCTCATGGTGGTTTTTAGTACCATTGATAATGGTCTCCTATTGAACAATCTCTGTCAGATGGGAGCAAAAGGCACCATGTTATAGTTGTTCCTCTCCTACTTTTTGAGTAAGTTCCATAAAGTTGGATTGGGAGACTTGAGTGCAGCATTATGACTATTAAGCTGTAGGTTTCACAAGGTTCCTTTTTGTCTGTGATATTCAATATCTATATGAAGCTGCTGGGTTCTATCATGCATGCTCTGAATTATTATCCATTATTATTCAGTTTTCCTGCAACCAATGTTGGCTTCCCTACATCTAGACCTAGGCTTCCATACACCTAATTTATTGAGCACCAGTTATTCGTGGTTGATTCTGTTTGTTGATGATATGTGCCATGTATGTGACTTTAACATATAGTGACCCACTGAGTGAAAGACCTCTAAGGGATCCTGTTATTAATCTCACTGCTCCATACCATGCAGAATCAGAGCCATGGCTTCCTTTATTGAGCCAGTCCACCTGATTCTGTTAGCTTCATTTGTTTTCTTCATAATGAGAACAAGGCATAGATATTTTAATTAATTAACTAATTAATTAGTTCACAGAGTCTCATTAGAATTAATCTTGTTTTTTCAATCTGAAAGATTTATCATAATTCCAATAAGTGTCACCATACATATGCAGTCTCTGTTAGTATAGATACATACTGTGTTTAGTCAGATAAGCCTCCAAACCTGCCTGAACCCACTTGATTTCAGTATGTTCACAAGCTGAAGACAGGTTTTGGAGCCAAAATTATGGATTTTGATATGATCTGTGGATAAGTCAAGGGTAAAACCTAGCAGCATGTAACAAAGGATCTAAAGGATGAAACAAAGAAAAACAATGCCAAAAAACTTGTGCTCAGACTAAAGGCTGAATGGATGAGAGAACAGTGTTTTCAGGACAGATTACACTCTTGCTTTTCACCACTGAATGGTTCCTTTTATCTATAAAAGTACTGTACTTACTTATGTCTTCTTTATATGTTTTCTTAATAAAATAAAATTTTTAAAAAAGTACTGTACTTACATTGACCCATGGAGAGGTAAACTCAGATTTTTGGAGGGCAATTTTTAAACTAAAATTTCTAGACTTATACATGAGTATATACAGTAATTAAATACATGAAATTGATTTTAGTTATGCTATGAATGTGCAAAGCCTTTTCCGGGGATATTATGATGGCTGATTCTGAATTTCAGTTCAGATGCAAATAATATGCTGTATACTCATATTTTGAAATCATCTACATTTGCATAAACAAAATAGAATCAACATGTGTTCAAGACCTTTAATAAATGGGGAGTTGTAAAGTCAACATTTATGCAAATTCCATTAATCCAATGGGTCTACATATTTTCAAGTAATTGGATTTAGGCTCAAGTATTTGCACAAAACCTATTGGCTTGATATATAAGCAATTATAAAACTGCCTCATAATGGCATTTGGATAGAGATTTAAGTCTTGAATCCTGTGCCAGGAGAGATATAAAGAAAGAAAGAAAATACATAGTTTGGCCTAAATCCAGTTGCTAGTCCTGATTAATAAATGGGATTTACTTATGTATTGATTCACCATTCAGTAATTTATTCAATGGATATTCTCTAGTTTTGGATCCCACTTTGTGATCTGCTTTGGCTCCCACTTTAGGAGAAAAGTGGGTTATAAATCAAATAAATAAATAAATGGTTGGAACTGGATTAAGAGTTAAAGTTAAATACTTTCTGGCTAATTATTTTATTTATAATAACATTGACTTACTTGCACATTATGTCATCACTCCCCTTGTCTATGATACATTGTCCACCATGGCATTTTACACATTTGTCTATTTCACACTTAAGACCTTCATATCGTAGAGAACAGACACATTCTACATTGCCATCATCAGCAATGATACAAGATTCAGAATTGACGCAATAATGGTGGCAAACATCTGGAATAAATTAAGATATGTTTCTAAAAAGAGAATGTACTTTTTTTCAAAGAAGAGCACATACACAGTTTGATTAAAATATCAACTTTTCTTACTAGCTATCAGTCATCTGATTAAAGTGAAATGAAATACCAGGTAACAGTTCACATGTCTATTACAAGTATTTCTTTATCAGTTTGTTAGTGTCAGGGTAAAATATCCAAAGTATCCACAAAACCTCAGAATGTATTAATCTATAGCTATTTTATAATGTGTTGGCTAGAAATGGGGCATCTATGACTCTGGTCATGTGTCATTATTTTAATATTTGTTCTGTTCCTCTTTATGAGATAATATTGCTGGTTTAAATAACAAAACTATTATAGAATTATTTTGATTGTGTTTATGGTTAATTTATGGTGTCACATTAGTGTTGTGATTATTATTATTATTATTATTATTATTATTATTATTATTATTATTATTATTATTATTATTATTATTATTATTATTATATTCTCAACCACAGACCAAACAATGCAATATATGGAAAACTGACTATTGTTCACTATTTAAAAGTCTCAAATTCTTTGAAGGAAATAGACAACATCCACATTTTTATTTGTTCATTAGTGGGTTTCGTTCATCTGAAATATTCTGTTATTTTAGACTATGTCAGCAGACTTTAAAATCTGATAATCAACAAACAGTGCTGCATGCACACTTAAATTTACATTTAAATGAATTCATTTTTTAAAAAAAAATAGATGCTTACAGAAGCAGTCAGCTAGAAACAATTTGTCTGGCTTTGGGTAAGCCTCAAGTAAATATTTTTTTTTCTTAATCTGTATGTCTGTCTATGCATGATTTATGTATTAGTGTATGTAGTTTTCAATACCCAAATGCAGTTATTTTAGGATCCATGCAGTTTATTTAATACAAGAAGGACAGAACCACAATTACTGCTTTTTCTTTATTTCTTTTTTTTTAATGCATAGATTTGTATTTATTTACTAGTCTACCAACTGGAAATGCAGTCTGTAGAATTCACTAAAAATTCCATTTAACATACAGGTGAATCTTCTTGCTGTTTAATAGATCTTCATATTAAATTTAATTAGAATTTATCCCAGCTCCGTCAAGGCTAGCCTGAAGAAAGAGGCTCCTCCCTCCTTAACTGCCATCTTTCGGCCTGAGAGGGAGAGAATAAGCAGGCCCAGCTCCATCAGGGCTAGCCTGAAGAAAGAGGCTCCTCCCTCCATAACTGTCATCTTTTGGCCTATGAAGGAGAGAATAGGCAGGCCCAGCTCCATCAGGGCTAGCCTGAAGAAAGAGGCTCCTCCCTCCTTAACTGTCATCTTTCGGCCTGAGAGGGAGAGAATAGGCTGGCCCAGCTCCATCAGGGCTAGCCTGAAGAAACAGTGTCCTCCCTCCTTAACTGTCATCTTTTGGCCTATGAGGGACAGAATAGGCTGGCCCAGCTCCATCAGGGCTAGCCTGGAGAAAGAGGCTCCTCCCTCCTTAACTATCATCTTTCAGCCTGAGAGGGAGAGATAGGCT
>NC_056522.1:228514755-228604920 GCF_019175285.1 Sceloporus undulatus | reverse complement strand
GGCCCAGCTCCATCAGGGCTAGCCAGAAAGAAACAGGCTCCTCCCTCCTTAACTGTCATCTTTCGGCCTGAGAGGGAGAGAATAAACTGGCCCAGCTCCATCGGGGCTAGCCTGAAGAAAGAGCGCCCTCCCTCTATAACTGTCATCTTTTGGCCTGAGAGGGAGAGAATAGGCTGGCCCAGTTCCATCGGGGCTAGCCTGAAGAAAGAGGCTCCTCCCTCTTTAACTGTCATCTTTCAGCCTGAGAGGGAGAAAATAGGCTGTCCCAGCTCCATCGGGGCTAGCCTGAAGAAAGAGGCTCCTCCCTCTTTAACTGTCATCTTTCAGCCTGAGAGGGAGAGAATAGGCTGTCCCAGCTCCATCAGGGCTAGCCTGAAGAAAGGCTCCTCCCTCCATAACTGTCATCTTTCAGCCTGGGAGGGAGTGAATAGGCTGGCCCAGCTCCATCAGGGCTAGCCTGAAAAAAGAGCACCCTCCCTCTATATCTGTCATCCTTCAGCCTGTGAGGGAGAGAATAGGCTGGCGCCGCTCCACCAGGGCTAGCCTGAAGAAGAAGCACCCTCCCTCCGGTCCACCTGCCTTGGCCTCAGAGGGAATGCTGGACCTGATCCCCTCCCACCCACCATTCCCTTCTTCTTTTGTGCTGTGACTTTTTAGATTGTAAGCCTGAGGGCAGGGATCCGTCTATTATTCCCTTTGTTGTAAGCTGCCCGGATTCTCAGTGATTAGGCGGCATATAAAAAAATCCTATTATTATTATTATTATTATTATTATTATTATTATTAGTCTAGTGTAATCACAGTTTGTGTGTAAGAGTCTTCAAGATCCTTTTTAAAGAAGATATTTAAAATGTGTTACACTGTATTTGACTGTTTTCTGGGGAAAAGGAGAATTCTTGCTACAAAGTTCATAACAAAACAATGTACAGTTGGCCCTTCCCTTACACGGGGAATCCATTCCAGACCCCGCCGCATAAGGCAAAAAGCGTGTATACCTAAGCCCCATTAGAACTAATGGGGCTCATTCCTGCGGTGTGCACCTGGAGTGCTGCGGGGCATGCGCAACGGGCACACACACCATTGCTTCTTCCAGGGCACAGGGGAAGTCTTTCTGGTGCAGCTTCCAGCATATGCGTATGACGCGGGCACACTATAATTTGCCAGTAATGGAAGCCTCAAACCTGATATTTATGTTAATAGGACAAGATGTGTACACATTTAATGACTCTGTTCCTGCCCATCTTAGCCTTATTTCAAACAGAGGATTTTCATCCCTAATGAGAGCCCTACATCCCATCCCCTGTCCTTTCAAGTCCCAGAGGAATAGTTTGGAATAAGCAATGAAACTAGGCATTTTCCTCTGACCATTCACATGCCTTAATAGTCAAGACTTTGTGATTTGAGGTGCAAACATAATTTGAAGGAAATAGTGGCCAGGATCTTAGATGGTTGTGTACCATAAATCACTTTATGTGGAGTTATGTTTTGATGGTGGAATGTGATCCATCTCATGAATGACACTGTTACACAACTAAATGTGCAACTGAATTCATAATAATTGCAGCAGTATCAGCACATCCAAAACCTCAAACTAAACTTGGAACAAATATGCAACTTCTTCATGCATAAGTTGTTGACGAGATTCTTGCCTTTATGTGTCTCAAATAATCAGAATCCTTCTTTGTATATTAACTATCCTACTAATGACTCAAAGCACCTAAGGAAATTGTTACCAATATGCAGTTGAATAAAAGGCTTTGGCCTCTGTTGTCACTGTAGCTCACAGAAATAAGTGCTCTAACCCAGTGCTACTCGAACTGGCACAATGATGCTAGTCAATTTGCAGTTGGCTACTGGTCTCTGGTGAGTTTTCAGGAAAGAAAGAAACAATGGTAGCCAGTGGGCACAAATATGGTCCCTAGAGAATGGCACATCTCCCTGTTGGTATTTGGTAACATCTGATAAGTTAAGCATAACATCTTTTTCTAGTGGCCAAAACATTTGGGTGTGCAAACTACTAGGTTGAAAACAGGACATACCGTATATTCCACTGTATAAGATGACTGTTTGACCCTCTAAAATTAGGTCAAGAGTCAGGGGCCGTCTTATACACCAGGTTAAGCCCAGCAGCAAGAGAGCCCTGTGGCCCTGCATGCACATGCATGGCCGGCTGCCGGTTTCTCAGGCTTCCGGAGGCCTGTGAAGCCGGCAGCCCTGCGCAGGCTTCTAAGGGGCCTCCGGAGGCCTCTTGAAGCCTGCGTGCGCGCCCTCGGCCAGCTGCCGGCTTCTCAGGAAGAGGGGTAGTCTTATACAGTGAGTATATCCTAAACTCTATATTTTTATTGAAAAAGTTGGGGGTCGTCTTATATTTCCGGTTGTCTTATACACCCGAAAATATGGTACTATGAATAAATTTAAACATGAAGGTAGTTAAAACTGTTCTTAATTTTTGATCTCTGTAACATTTTAGATATGTTTCCTGTTATCAATTACAGTATACTTACAGTATTGGCATCTATCACCCGTATATTCAGGCTGACAGTGACAGTGGGGCTGATTTCCAGCAGTGACAGTGCAGGTTCCACCATTTTGACAAAAATGATCACAAACAGTTCTATTGCAGTTTGGACCTGTAAAACCTAGTGTGCAGCTGCATGTCGGCCTCCCTATAAGCCAGAAATTAAAAATATGGTAAACCTAACAGACTTTAGTAAGAAACATATACACTTTAGAGAAAACAAACTTTCCATGATCATATTCATGCATTATAAATAAACCATTTTTAATGTCAACTACAAATCAATATTTTAAATAGTTCCTAAAATGCATTTAGTTCATAAATTTAGCAGAAATAATAGCACCAGCAAGAAAAATGTGTGACCACCTATGTATTTGACCCCTTTTTGTAATAGTAAAAATCTAGCCTACCAGAATTTATGTGAGATGAAAGGAATGAATACAATGTATAAAGCCTTTGGGGAGATATTTCTCAAACAAGGGTTGACTGTTTAATGATAAAACATTAGAGCTGTACGACTTCACTTTTATATAATGATAAATTGGACATGGATCAGAATTTTGGGATGTGTTCCACCTCGTACAAGAAGAGTGATCTTATTTAGGACACTAGACACTGGATCAGAAGCCACTAGATCAGGAGTCTTGTCCTGCTGTTCATGTGGATAATTGAAGCCATAGTTTGTGGGCCCTTGTGTAAACTACAATAATCTCTTAAATTTTAAATATCTCAGTCCATGAATGACTTTTGAGGCAAATCTATTTCTGTGAATGTAATCCCCTGTTTACAGAGCAGAAGTTAAGGTACAAGCCAGTGTTAATAAAGAAATCTAACTGTGTGAAAATGAGATGTTTATGTAATCATATTTGTCTGAAATGACAAAGGAAAAGCAAAGGGATATTATTATTTGTAATATCCATTGTGATTGATCAGAAATTGTGCAGGACTCTTGGAAAAACAGCAAAAAGTTAGTTAAGTTTCTTAGAGCATGAACTTGCATGAGTAAAGATGTTCTCCAACATAATGCCTGAAGGAGGTGTAACTATTCAAATTCATTTTGTTCATCATTGTTATCGAAATATTTGATGTTTTTCCCTAATTACAGAAAAATACTTTTATTTTTCATCACTTCCTTTCATCTGTCACCTGACTTTAATGAGTTCTATTCCACCTAAGCAACTTATTTCAAAGAACAGTGTCTGGGTGTCTGCTGTTTTTATTCCTGTCCTCTGCCTACCTTTGTTCTCAGTGATCTTATCTAATTCTAACTTGGTTATATCTTTGATTATGCCCATTCTTACATTGCTCTTGGCCAAAATCCATGATTTTTCTGATTGTGCCAATTAACATAGTTCTACCTTTCCTATTCAGAAATGGCATCAATACTACTCTAATATGTTGAAAATATTAATGAAACTGGTAAAAATAAGTATTTCTTTCTCTGAGGCAATATAGCAGCCCTTATATAAAGTGTATAAATGTGGAGTAAAATACATTCTTTCAGGCAGTATTGCCAAGTAGTTGCTTTGTGTATTGCCATCTTCAGAATAGAGGTCTGTGTAAAGCAGTTCATGGATGTTTACCAAAGATATGGTCTTGTAGGGGCTGGACAGCTTATTTCTATATTGTGATTATATCCAGAGAGAAATTCTCTTGTATGAAATGGGGGATCTTTAAAATTGTAAAATAGTAAATTTTAATGCAAACTAACCTGTACCGACAACAGTAACAGGTGGATCAGATTTGTTCTTTTTCAAATTTTGCAACAGTAATGTGGCTCAAATAATTTGGTCAAGCTTCATTTTTAAAACACATATGAGGTAATGGGTTAAATCCAGTTTTTAATCCCAGTTACAGTACAATGCTATTTAATGTAATATTAAATGTAATATTACAGTAATATAATTTTACTGTAATATTATAAAGTTCCCTCATTTGGATTTAACTTCAATTTTAAAGCTGCTATCTATGGAGATGAAGCCTTTCCTCAAAATAGACTCAGGGGTGAAGCAGATGGGGCAAAAGGAGTGCCCAGAGGCTACTTTGGCCCTGATTCCTCCAGGACCTCAGCCATTGACATGGTCCCAAATGGGCTGCTTGCAGGAGTGGATTTTTGCCTTAGGCAGCCTTGCAGCAACTTCTGGGTGGTTTGGGAGTATTCGTCATTTGAATGTCATGCCCTCAAAGTGCCTGGAAGGCCCTTTATTTGGCCTGTGTTTTGGGCCTCTGCTCTTGAGCCACTCTGTCCCACTTTGGACTAAAACCTGGTGCTGATTGATGAATTCATTACATTGGAGCCACCAGCTCATACTGTCCATGTGTCTACAGACAGAAGGGTAGCTACATGTTTAGCATGACAATTTATTAATTTATTTAAAATCAGCTTTCCTTCCACATTGTCTGGGAAGACAAAGCAAGTACTCAAAGATGTGTCCTCCACTTTTTAAATACCATTGACAAAGTTCATCTCCAAAATCTAGCAATCCAGTTCATTCATCAAGCAAGAGTCCTATATCATTTTATTGATACAGAATGTCAGAGGAAAGCAAAGACACCACAGAGCTGGAAGCTAAAGCCAATTAAAAACCCAGTACTGTATTTTGTAGTAAATTTGGAAAGAAAATAATGGAATAACAAAGAACATTAAATGCAATGTCTTCCCTTAGAAACTACCATGAGAATTTTGGGATTGCAGAAGCCATGGTGAGATTAAGATGAGGATTTCCCTTATTATTGATAATTTGCAACAGTGGATTAAGATATCTGAGAAGTTAACTAAAATGAAAGCAGTAGTGAAATACGTCTAGTAAAAGATATTGCCTTGGTGATATAAGATGACTGTGGAGGCTATTGCCTATTTGTAGGGAAACATGCTTTCAGGACCACTATTATTTTTAATAGTGTTCAGCCAAATAATTGATGAAATGAAATGTTGGGGGGGGGGGTAGTTTTTTCATCTTTCTATATATTTTCCAGTCTGATATGGTAAATTTGATAAAGGAAATAAAGGTGAGATTTGGTAATATTTTAGAGCATGTAATCCACTTGCTAAAACAATATGTGTTACCTAAAATTTACAATCAAAATATGGGGAAAGTAATTATTTATCAAAAGGGTATTGCAATGTAGATAAATTTTCTCTTTCATAGTGGTATAGTTTTGGCTTTTAAAAAAAAGAACGATCATACCCTGATATGTAATCTAAGAAAAATATTCTATATCTCGTAGTTTATAACAACAGAAACAACAAAACAACAAAGCAGCAGCAACAACAATACTAGCAGTCGTGATTCTAAGCATTATTATATTTTAATATACCTTATTTTATTATATTTTAAACACATATTATTGAGAGTAAAAATATATATTTTAATAAACCTGCTGCTATTTTCAATGATATTTAAACAATTCCTATTTATTTGGTTTCAAAATACAATTATAGCTATTGCTTTGACAATGTTTTAAAATATATGCTTTTAATTAACTGGTATATTCATTTTCTTTGTTCATTTATTAAGGTACTGTAAAATTATTGTTAAAATGTTTTTAATTAAAGGTATTCCATGTCCTACTTGTAAAAGATCCACACTGAGATTTGCTACAAAGTTTTATTGGTAAGTAAACCAATAATGAATAAGTCTATGGTTGGCCAAGAGAACTGTTAAACAGTCTGTATGCATGTAACTTGCAATGCCCTCAAGATTCTTTAATGCAATTTTATCAATTTATTCAAATTGCTAACATACAGTAAATAATGGCTTGCAATTCACCTGTTTATTTGTTATTGTTTGTCACTACTACAAATAGTACTAGTACTGTAATTACTATTAGTAGTAGTAATTATAAAAGTACTAAAAGGATTCTAAGCCATTCGATGGTCCTATCTCTCTCCACACTAAATAATGGGCTTGCAGTTCACCTAATAACTATTATTTATTGTCACTGTTGTTGTTACTAGGGATAAAAGTAATAGTAATAGTAATTTATTCCTGTTAAAGTTCCTAGTTATGCACTAACTTTTGGAGGCCTTTTCCTTCTCTTTGCTAAACACATGAATAGTAAGAGAAAAAATTTCTGCTTGGGCTGTTTTCCCCTTCCCTGTGATATAATTGTCATCCTTTAAGCATTTTTATTGAATGTAAGTGTTCTGCACTCGTAACATTATGTGTGTGGGGAAGAGTTTCCACACACGAGAAACCAATTTTTCTGCATACATTCTCTGTCAGGATAATTTCATTTCTACAAATATGTTCACCTTCTCATTTCATTTTCACATTTTTCACATGTACATCAATCTAAGTATTTGCCACATCTGCCCCCTCCCAAAATCTGTAAACTAATAAAAACATACACCTTATTCTAACAATAATTATAAAAATATAACTATATCATCCTGTATTACTTCAGTTAATGACATTTTATTTTCCCCCCACCTGAAGGATGCTTTAAATACATACCCAGAATTGAAGCTACACAGGTTCCTCCATTCTGACAGTAATTATTACAATGGTTAGTTTCACATCTTTCACCTGAATAACTTGGCCAACAGTAACATCGTGGATCACCTTTTTCATTTATAACGCATCGTCCTCCATTTTCACAAGTCAGCTTACATGTGTCATCTGTACTTAATGCATAAACATATATATCAAATTCCTATAATTGTTAATTGAGGCCTTGAAATAAAATGAACTAAGTAATTGCCAAGTTCATACAATGCTGAAATAAAGGGGACTGCTAACAGAATGGAAGTTGAAATGAACTGCTAGATTTGTGGCAATCCAGGAAAGACTGTTGTATGTGATTCATATGAAGTAACACATTCATTTCCACTCACTATCCCATTATTAGATGTTGCATCATTTTCTTTACCCTAAAGGGTTTTGTACATTTGGTCTACATCATCACGATATAGTAACATAACAGGCTTGTTGTGGCACTGGGATGTGTGTGTGGAGGTTTATTTAAATTTCTAAAACTATAGCAAACATGATACAACTATAGACATCTTGAATTTCAGAATAAGTTTTCAACAGGTATTGCAAATCTCTGCCAGTGTCGTATTGTGCAAGATATGTAAAACTATGCATTTGGACACCCAAACAGTGGCTTGCCACTATAGGCTTGGCTGTAATATTTGAGACCACCCATGAATTGAGACCAGGGTTATAATAAAAGGCAGGGCCTTATGGGCCCAAGCTGCCAACAGGGCACAGACTTAAGCTATTTAAGCTGTCTTGCCCTCTGATTGGCCTCTTTTGAGAGATTGCATTCCTCCTTCAGGCCAGTATGGAGATGTTCAGTCGCTTTGGGGCCAGGTAGGAATTTTCTCCCCTTTTCCTGGATTTTTTTTTTTTTTTTTGGCCTACCTAATACTGTTTCTAGGGACTTAATTGGCTTAGGGCAGGATGTTAACTAGGTTTCCCCTGGCCTTAATGGAGGAACGATCGGTGTGCACCCAGGCACCCCATTGGGGCAAAAGGTCTTGCTCGGGGCAGCCATTACATGTCAAGGGCCATGGAGGCTGCTCGTGAAACAGCCTTTGGGGAAGATATGGGGGTTTTGCCCTCTCTTATAAACTACCTTACTGTGACTGGCTGAGGATACAATCCGAGGATTCAGTTGCCCTCAGAGTCTGGTGTTTTCACCCTATGGGAAGGCTGAAGAGGTAGTCTAGGTAAAGACACCTGGCTTCAGCTGAACCCACATCAGGATTTCACTCTCAGTTGAAGTCTCTTTACAGTTATCAGTTGGGGTTTAAATAGGTTTAAGGTCTAATAAGGGCCCATTTATTTACATCCAATTTACATGTCAGGCCTCTTTATTTCATGGTGGGGCTCAATTAACGAAGTGTAAAGATTCATTTTTCTAAGAAATAATTCTGTACTATGTACAATAGGAAAACAAGTTCACTTAGAAAATAACATCAGTTGGTCAGTACTTTAAACCTCTCCACTTTGACATGTGGAGCGGGGATAAAAAGAAAATTTACATTTATTCATTCCCGGTTTTTTTAATGGTTTCCTGGAAATCAGGAAACACTGTCAGGAAGAACAGTTGAACAAGGAAACCTGTGCAATAAACCTGTGCCTGGACACTCTCCTGTCCCTCAGAAGACAGAGAAGGGATGTAATTCTTCATTAAGTTTCTTCTCAGAGGTAGCAATGAGTAATTTCAGAATTTGTTTTCCTGTTGCAAGAAAGCCTCTAAAAACATCACACTGTTTTTGAAGACTATTCAAAATTCAGAATTTATTCCATGCAAAATTTGCATGTGGTTGTTTGATCCAAAAAAAAAAAAAAAAAAAAAAAACCCAGAATTTTCTGCTCAGGAAACATCATTTTCTGCATGGAAAATAGTATTTCATTGCAGAACTATTAATTCCTGGGCATAAAATGTTGCTTTCTGTTCAGAAAATCTGTAATTAGGGATTTGTTCTGTGTAAATTTGCATATTGTTGATTTGCATAGGAAACAGCATGAGAAAACAAAACATTTCAGTGCAGATGTATTAATTCCTAAGCAGAAAAAGCACAGAAGTTAATATTAATACTATTTTCCATACAGAAAACATTTTCCCCTGCACAGTAGATATTGGTTTCTATGCAAAACAATCATGTGTGAATTTTGCACAGAATAAGTCCTGAATATCAAAGATTCTCATCAGTCCAGGATTCTTCTCATCAGGGCTCTTGACACTTGAAAAACATGTTGTGTCTCTCTTCCCCTTGCTTTAGTGCATTGGCTATGAATAGATGCGCAGGGGTTAAAAGTTTTTAGGCCAGTTAATAAGAGAGTTGCATAGCTTTCACCATCCATTTTGATAACCTCTGTGATAAAACCGGTAAGCCACTTTTAGGCATTCCCATAGCACACAAATAAATAGGTACCAAATTGGAAAGATCTTGTCCTGTCCATATAAAAACACTAATGAGTGAGATGTCATTGTGGAAGAAGTCTCAGGATGGGAATACAGTATCTTGAAAACTATGTAATTTTGAAATGTCTTTCAATAAAAAGTAATGTGAGACTGTAGGTAGCATATTCCTATGAAACTGCAGAAAAGAAGTTCACAAAAGGGAGGGGGGGGAACCTTGCTGATGCTCCTTGCAAATGTGATTGCAACTGGGAACAAAGTTTTAACTGGAAATAATTGGCTATAAAAGGTAGTGAAAAGTTTGAAACTCCTGCCTAATAGCCTGTTGAAGATTCCAAGAAGATAAAATTTTCAGTGCCCCAGATGGAGCTTTGAGATAAGCTTTAACTTGATGTTCAGAAAGCCACAAAGGTTCAGATGTTTTTGAATCATGTCCTGTAACAGTGACTAGAGGCACCATCAGGGAAGAACTGATAAGGTCTTCACTTCAGAAAGGTGCAAAGAATGCTAGCTCTTTATTAACCAGAATGTCGGATGATGTCTTATTCCAAGAATCTAACAAGAAAAGAAACTTTTGCCCCTTTTCTTCACTAGATCTGCCAGTGTAAGGAACATAGTTCTTGCCATGCTTGCTAGCCATACACTAATACTGGAGGATAGGATTTGCTATACAACTGGTGATGCTTGGTGGAAGTTTTGTTTATCATTAATGGTGCCACATAATGACCAGATATGTAGGGAGGTGACAACGTTGTTATGCTGTGATCGACTCAGTTTTCTGAATAAAGCTTTCTGACTTTGCTAAAGCTTGTGTTTCTGAACGGAAGGTAGCTAGTACATACATAGCAGTCAGTGAAGGACATCATGTTGCTGAAATTATATTGTGAAGCTCCTCTGACAATGAAAATATTGTTTAAATGAAGTAAGTGCAAGTCTGTATGCCTCACTGAGTCCTACCTAGATTCAGTCTAGATGAAGTAGAAACGTCCATTAATGGCCCTAAATCGCATGCAATAGTGAGGAAAACCATGGTTGCTACAGCCACCAAGGAGTGATGTGGAGGAAATCAGTTGTCCAGTCCAAATCTTTGTGACTGCTCTGATTTGAAGAGAGAAAGGTGCAACACTGGAATTTTCACACATAAACATGTTTTGCAGCGATTATGGTGTTCTTCATTAAAAGACTAATTCATATGGACAAAACTACCTCTAGGGGTTCCCAGTGACCAAAACAGCAACACCTCCTACCTGTTATTATCTTTGGAGACAGACAATATTTGTGGACTTACAACTCAGCATCTTGAGAATCAAGGCATCTGCAGTGTTACTGCTGGTTCTGGGAAGGTAGATGGCTGCCAGGAGTATATTTTGTTCTATGTACCACTTCCACTTCCAGTAGAATATTCTGAGACTGCTTCCTGAGTTAATAGTCCTATGAGCTTGAGAGCACATACACAGAAATCCCACTTCTCTTCACACAGAGGGTCATTCATTACTGGGCCTCAAGTGAGTACCTCAGCCTATGGAGAAGGTGTCAGTTGTGATCAGCCTTGTGGGACTAATAATGTGCAAAGAGATCCCTGAAATTTTGCCATGACTATTTATGACTGAAATGATTGTTTCACTTCAGGGACGATGGTGAAATTTTTGCTTGGGAATTAAACTCTTGATTGAAATGGTGTAGGAATCAAAGGGTCTGAACAGACAGGCTGAAAAAAGCTGGCTTCTGCGCAGCTTCAGGGCATGGCAATTAGATGATGCAGAACCCCAAGACATGCTGAAGCTGTGCCTGGACCGCAGAAATCCAGCACGAAAAGGAGCATTTTCCCCCCCACTCCAATTTGGGCCCACGGCAGAGGGTGCCCTTGGTACCGCAGCATGTAGTTATCACGGTTCCAAAGTGTCTTCGGCAGGGAGAGCTTTGAGATGGCCCTTCATGCCAGTCTGTTTCCCCCTAATGTTACAGGGCTACATTACAATATGTATGATGGGAGACACTGCAGTAGTTAAAGCCATGAGGCCTAAAATGACTTGAATTGTTTGAGAATTATACATTGCAACCCTAAAAGACAAAAGACTATTGATTGCAGTTTGCACACAAAATTCTTTGGAAGGAATACTGTTACTAGAGGCAAGTCCAAAAAGACTCCACTAAACCAGATTCTTTGAGATGAAAAGTAGATGAACATATTTTCAGTTACCAGAAGACCCAAACCTAAAAGAACTGTCAGAGTTCAATGGAGGAGACCTGTGCCAATGTCCTTGGGAGGAAGCAGCTATAAAGTAATGATACATGTATGGATGTATCACTGTCCCCAACATCTGGTGAAGCAAGGGTTTATATCCTAGGTCAGCCCCACAGTGGAAAACTGGGATAGAGGAGACTATATGAGATGTAATGCCATTCCTTGGTGCATCATGATTCTTCTTATTGTTATCTCTTTTCTTCTTTTTTCTCATGGGGTGAAGATTTACATTTAACTGGTAAGACTCATCCTGCAGTGGGAGGGATTTCCAACTGCAATGAGACTTGTGACTTAAAACCTGATTTTGATTATATCTTCTCCAAGAAAACACTATTAAATTCATAGGGTCACATACTCAAGGGTGGACACACAAACACACACACACACACACACACACACACACACACACACGCACAGATGTCAATATCAAATACTCCAAAGCTGAAACCATGATTCAAGATGTTTGCTAAATTTGCAAGGGCTGCAATTGTTCATCTTCTGGAAATGGACAAGAATAAGTTTTCAGATAAGAGATGATGTTCATAGTGACTTTTCCTCAGACTTTCAAGTGATGCAAATGGTTTTACAAAGCCACATGGTAAAATTCTGATAGTGCTAACACTTAACAACATGACCTTCAGAAAGACACAAAAGATAAGAATATTTTTCACAGGGGTAAATTTTGCCACCACACTCAACTCAGTTTCTTCAAAGTGCTTCTTAGAAGCCATAAAGAGAAGACTTTTAGTGCCCTGGGCTTGAAAGCTCACATGATGAAAGAAAGAAAGAAAGAAAGAAAGAAAGAAAGAAAGAAAAGGTAAAAGTATTCCTTCTTGACAAAATTGTTGTGTCCGACCATAGGGGGTGGTGCTCATCTCTGTACTAAACTGAAGAGCAAGCATTGTCAGAGATTACTACATGATCATGTGGCCAGCATGATAGCAGAGAATGCTGTTTACTTTCCCACTGGAGTGGTACCTATTTATCTACTTGCATTTGCATGCTTTTGAACTGCTAGGTTGGTAGAAGCTGGGACTAGTGATGGGAATCACCCCATCATGTGGTACCTGGGCCTCAAACTGCCAACCTGCCGATATTGCAACCCACAGAGTCAGCATCTTAACCACTTGAGTCACTGCATCCATATTGTAAAATAGAGGAAGGGCAAATTGTAATGAAAGGGCAATTTATGGAAAGAAAAATAAATGGAAATACAGAATAAGTTATGGCAAGCTCGTTACTAAAAAATACAGCCCTTACAGTTGAGGAAGTTTGCAATATGCTATTGCCTTTGCAGTGGATGAAAAGGAACTGAATCGAAAAAGGTGAAAGCCTCTTAAACACAACATGACTGACATCTTATTCAGCAGTTATGAGACTGTAAGGTGGACTTAGGCTCTCATAACTACTGGTAATTCACATTTATGGTCATTAGTGATGGAACATATCCCCAGAAACATAATGTTTCAGCTTACAAATACCCCAGTCAAAGAGTTTCTGTGGCATTGCAGACTGCAGCAAAGGAAAAATGGCATCTGCAGCACACTGCTGATCATGGAGTGTCTTGAGAAAAGCAGTTGTGACTGAGGGGTCTTTCCAGAGGCCTGTTTTTGATGCATAAAAATGTCATTTCCCAGTGTTTGAGAACCAGTGTCTTGGAAATGCTTTGTCTGGGACAGTGCCAGGCTGCAAAGGCAGGGGTTATTTTTTTGGGGGGGAGGGGTGTAGTTTTATCAGATAACTATGATGATGGAGCTCTATCATTGTCATTATGTTGACAAAGCAGGATCTTGGTCACAGGAAGTGGGTTAGACTTCTGCCAAAATATTTAGCTCAGTTTTAGAAGTTTGCATCTGACTCTGAGCAGGAGCAGAAAACCCCATATGTATGAGTGACAGAGAAGAAGTGGGCATGTCCGTGTCCTAAAACTTCATCCAGCTTGTCAATGTGGGTAAGGAAATCTGGTAAATTGCTTTCAAATGGTTCTCCATCCCTAATGCAGATAGTTAAATCAATATCTGAAAGGGTTGATTTGTCTCAACCACTCTGAAATGTAGATTTAGGGAGAAAAGACAGAATGAAACTGTCAACAATGATTTAAATCCAAAATCTCAGATTATATAAAGTAAGACTAAATAAAACAGGGAATAACATTTGTCACCGTTTAGTGCATTCATTAAACTTCACATTTTTTTCTAAAATTTGCAGCATTCTGTAATTTGCATAACCTTTCATATTCAGTTCATTAATTTATGCCTATTCTGAAATGTAAGAATCTTAAGTATATTAATATGGATTTGTAAAACAAAAGCAGGGTAATAAACAGCTGTAAATTCTTGTATTTATTTATATTTTAAAAAGTAAGTTTTGATACCCACCTAAAATGCTCAGATCACTGCATGTTCCGTTAAACAGTGCCTTTCCTTCTGGACATACACAAGCTGCACCTGAAGGGTTGAGTAAGCATAGGAACTCACAGGTGAACTCCAAACATGGATTGAGTGCTGTTTGAAAAGACAAAATCAGAAATGTTTAAAATTATTTCTCAAGTACATAAAGGACAAAAAAAAAAAAAAGGGGAGGCAGAAGAAGCAAACTAGGCCAGGTTAGTTTAAACATTCTTCTGTGCTGGACATATGGTCAAGGACTGGGAAGTCTTTGAATCCTGTAGTCTAGATCCTTCCCATGTGCCCATCCTGATAACTCAGACTCTCCCCATTTTTTTTCCAGATGTTTAAACTCTGACATAAGAAACTGAGGGACATAGATCTTTTTGCAGAAGGGACCTGGGACCTGATCCCTTGGTTTAAGATTAGGATTTTGTCTTCAGCCTCTCTTCTATTCTATACCACCTAGGACACTGTTCTAGAGGCCAATGATTACACTATTAATTTATGCATATGTTGGTGCATATTTTCTCCAGCACTCTTCCACTTTATTTTGTAAAATTGTAATAATGGTTACATAAAGTAGTTTGGATTAATACAGTTGGCCCTCCATATCCACGGATTCGTCATCCACATATTCAACAATCCATGGTTTGAATATTTTTTTTAAAAATCCTAAAGCAAACCTTAGTTTTGTCTAATAATAATAATAATAATAATAATAATAATAATAATAATAATTTATTTTAATTATTTTTCCTGCCTCTCCCCAAGGCTCGAGGTGGGGTACAGCATGTTAGAATAGAATACACAATTGAAAACACATAAACCCACAGTTAAAAATACAACACTATGAAATCATTGAAATACACTCATCCAGATTTAAAAAGTCATTATTTAAAATTGACTCGGTAGATTTGCCAGAAGAGATATGTATTTAATGTTGTTTTAAAAGTAGTCAGCATTTTCAGCTGTTGTATCACTTCCAGCAGGTCATTCCAGTCTGGGGGCAGCAGATGAAAAGGCCCCCTAAGAAACCATTCCCAGGCTAGTCCTGGCTGGTTGCAGCAAACATTTCTCAAAGGACCTTATTGTACAGGAAGGATTGTGAGACACTATGAAGTTTATCATGCGGAGCACTTACTGCTGCCCAAACATTGCTGAAGTGTTACCTAAATGTTTCAGAAGCGTGGGATCACCCGTCGCACTTCTGAAATGTCATAGAGGCTTCCTACTTTCCTTCCGTCATGGAAGCGTTCGCGGGGAAGCCTCAGAAAAGCCATTTTTATTAACGGGATCTTTTGTTAATAAAAATGGCTTTTTCAAGGCTTCCCACAAATGCTTCTGTGACAGAAAAAAATGTGGGAAGCCTCTATGACATTTCAGAAGCACAATGGGTGATCCCAGCTCCGGCATTTCTGAAACATTTGGATAACACTTCAGCAATGTTTGGGCAGTGATAAGTGCCCAATGTAATAAACTTCTATATTATTATGCCATTGTATTTAATGGAACCTGAGGATCCACAGATTTTTGTATCCATGGGGAATCTAAGGGAGCCCTGGTGGGATAGTGGTTAAATGCCAGTACTGCAACCATAACGTTGTGAGTTTGATCCCAGAGTGCTCCAGGTTGGCTCAGCCTTCCATCCTTTCGTAGGTCAGTAAAATGAGTACCCAGCTTGTTGGGAGCAATTGGCTAACAGATTGTAAATCTCTTAGAGAGTGCAGAAGTCACTATTAAGCGGTATAGAAATGTAAATGCTATTGCTATCCAGGCACCAAACACTTGCAAACAGCAAAAGCCCGCTGTATTTTAAAAAAAAAAGTTTTTAAATGGTTGAGCCAAAATTGCAAATTCTGTTCCCAAAAATCCCCAGGGATTTTTCTTGATGAGCAGGAGGCCTGGAGGCCTTTTTAATTCTTTCAAAATTGTGACTGAAAATAGATCCATTGGGTCTGAAATGGCGAGTCAAACTTCCTAGAGGCTCCTGTTTTCTCTCCTTCAGTCCTTTTAAACACACTAATAATAAGCCTGTGGGATAATTCTTCCTTGAAGTCCCTCCCCTCTTCTTTTTTTTCAGACCACCTTGTGTCAGTGCCATTTTATCCCTTCAGCTAGAAAGAAGAAGGTAGATACATAATATTTTTTGGAGGGGGGGTTAATATCAGAATAACCTGTATATTAGATTTTTATGACTAAATCTAAAGAAAATATTTATACACAATGACAAAAACATTCACAATACTGTAAAAGTTATCTTCTTGTTTTCTGCTTTTCTTGCCTGCAAATTCAGAGGTCAGATCATCAAAAAGTATTTCTCTCAGAAAATCTCACTCTGTGTTAAATGTTTTGGTTGGATGCAATGCAGTGTGCAGATATTGTCTGACTAAAGCATTTCCATTTGTCGTACACTATAATTTGGGGAAAGAATGGTCCAGTATTTCCAATAGATTCACAATTTCACTCCTCCAGTTCCATTTGAAGTTTATCTAAGGCACTCTTCTATGTTTCTACCTGAAATTGTCTGTGTCTGTTACTTTGTAGTCACTTTTGTTTTCCATCGGGAAAACTGATCTGTGTTTCCAAGCTGTTGACCTGATATCTGAATATTTGGATTCCACCTACTTACTCAATTTCTTTGCCTCTTCAAATTCTTGAGAATTGTTATATATGCCATAGGTAAAGGTGATGAGGAAAGAAAACATTTTACATCATGACACATCAAGGGCTGATTTTTGTAGAATTTCATTGACAGAATTTAATCTGTGGAGGACTTTAGGCCAGAATATTGCCATCAAATATATTTTAGTGTTTTTATATTCTTTACCAAAATGTTGGCTTCTTTCTTAATCACAACTTTCTCTTCGAAATGACTTCCAACCTTTATAAATGTTCCCCAAACACAGTCATAATAGGTGACAAAAGTTTCTGTTGTATCTTCTCTGTAGGAGTATCTTGTCCCTGACAGGTTTCTCAAGGTGAACTTTGATGTGTATGTGTTGTTTAGTATCAGTGATCAATATCATCTTCAAGTGTTTCAGTCTGTGACTGAACCCTGGGGGGGGGGAGGTATGTTTCAAGAAATACGATGAAGCTTCACTGCATACAGATGATCATCCTTGCTGTTTTGCCCAACAAAATTCAGGGAAGAACTTCTGCAAGGCACAGACACGGCATGGTTGTTCGTTTTCTTTATATGATCCTGTAGAGCTTAGTATCGACCATTCATATTCTTGTGTTGTCGTATAACTGTCCTCCTGCAATTATTGATGTAAACACTACATTTCTTGAGTACTGATAACAGTTAAACACAAGTTTTCTTCAGTGTGTCTCTCAAGTGGTATATAGCAGGAAAAAATGCTCCATCACTTTTCCATCGAAGCTACACCAACAAAAGAATGCAGAGCTGATCTGTAGGAGTAAATATCTGATGCAGAGTCAACAGTAAGAGAAATGTGTGTTACCTATTTAATTCCCTGAATGAATTTCATATAAACTTAATTCTCCACTAGTTAGGTCCTTTCATTGCATAGCTGTAAGGAAATGTGTGAACATAACTTCTTCTTGTATTTATATGGCTTTTAAAGTGCTGATCATGAAAAAGATCAAACCTGGTAATAACTTGAAATATTCCAATGTGATTTCCATTCTAGGGTTTTTGTTATGTGTTGTTAAATTGGCTTTGATTTATGTGATCCTATGAATGGGAGCCTTCCAAGAGAGCATGATATTAACAACCCTGCTTAGGTTTTGCAAATGTAGAGCTTTGACTTTCTTGATAGAGTCACTCCACATGTAATATGGTCCTTATCTTTTCCTACTGCTTTTCACTTTACTCAGCATTGTTATTTTTTCCAGGAAGTCATGTCATTTCATGATATGCTCCAAATATGACAGCCATAGTTTAGTATTTTGGCTTCTAGTGAGAATTCAGCGTTGATTTGCTCCTGGACAAATTTGTTCATATTTTTGGCTGTCTGTGGTATCCATTGAACTCTTCAAGTAACATATTTCAAAGGAGTTCCCCTTTCCTTTAGTTTTCTTCACTTTTCAGCTTTCATATCTATACATAGAAACTGGAAATATTATGGCAGGGATGATCTAGACCAGTGATGGCGAACCTATGGCGCGGGTGCCAGAGGTGGCACTCAGAGCCCTCTCTGTGGGCACATGTGCCATCGTCCCAGCACAGAGTTTGCCAGAGTTTGTTACTAGAAAGCCAGAGGGACATGGCACTTTGCAATTAATAACTGGGTTTTGGGTTGCAGTTTGGGCACTCGGCCTCTAAAAGGTTCACCATCACTGATCTAGACTGTCATATTCAAGGATATATCTTTGCACTTTGTCATTCCATTATGAGGTGATCCTAAAGTATGGTTCTACTGATGAAGAGACATTATTTTTCTGTAAGAAAGATAATTGAAGCAGCAATATACTTCACCATTTCTTTCCAAGTGTTTGATTTCTTCATACATCAGGCTAGGAAATATTCATTTGTTTTTGCTTTATTTTTCTTAAAATACAAACCATTGTAAAGGTATTTAATAATACATATCTTCGCACTTTGGCATTCTACTATAAGGTCATCCTAAAGTATGGTTATGACTGAAGAAATGAGTGCACCCGATTCACTGTTGCTGTGGGGGGTAGTGCCGTCTGGACGTGCCACATCCTCCAGGCCCCAGGGCTCACCTGACTGGTTTTGGGTGGGCTGGAGAGGCCCAGATTGGTTGCCTGGGCTGGGGCAGGCATTGCTTCCAGCTTGGAAATGGGACTATAACTCATAGCATGCATAGGAAGTCAGAAGTGCAGTCCCATTGGCCAGCATTGGATTGGATGGGAGGCCAGAAGGGGTGGAACTTCTGGGCCTCCCTGCATGTAAGTGATTGTGAAGCCTATTTAAGGCGATGTGGTGCAGTGAGCTGACATCATTCCAACGCAACTCCCCCCACCCTCACTCCCTTTATCCGAGGATTGGGCTGTACTGTCACATCTTTTCAGGGGCATTAGCATAGGTCTCAGATCTGGTGGATGTGGTTTTCAGTGCTGGGGAGCAGTGGATTGGGAGTCCTTCTGGGACATGGGGGGGGGGGGGGCTGGGACCATTGCCAGCATACCCCAGTGACAAGGGAATGAGATACAAATAGGCAATCAAATGGTTGCCTGAGATATGGACATGCAATCAAACGGTTATTTCCTTTGTCATCCCGAAGCTTGGCTGTGACCAGGCAATTTGGTTCATCAATCAGCAGACGGGTTGGTCGATGCCAGATCCAGACCTCATGCTTTGGGCCAACCCTAACTGTCAGCTGTATTCAATAAAGTTGTGGCCTTTTCCCCTCCAGTTGGATGTATTGTGGTTATTCCTTGAGATGCCTCCCTTTCCATGGCAACAGACAATTTTTTCCTGTAAGAATGATAATGGAAGTAGCAATATGCTTCACCATTTCTTTCCAGTGTTTGATTTCTTCATATATCAGGATTGGAAATATTCCTCATTTGTTTTTGCCTTATTCTTCATTAAAATACAGACCATTGTAGAGTTTTAATATGGAACACTGTTTGCATATTTTCTGAGTCTTCTCCACATTATTTTTCAATATGCTAAAACCACCTTCCACAAAAACATTTTCAGTCCTCTTCATGAGTGAATAAATTTGAGGGCAAGACAGGCAGCGTTTCCTGTTGATATACATAACCACTTATTACAATGTTTCTCCACATTTTTTTAATACTCATACAGAGGGTGGGGATTAATGATAGAGAACTGATTTTGGACATACGCTTGCTGAGAGGTCATTTTTTTAAAAAAAATCAGTATCCTGAAAATTTTCACCCTCTGCTGGTGTCTACAAAAAGCATGGTTTCAAGAATGAGATTTGCAGAAGGTCTAATTAGACTCAAGAATACTCTTTTCATTGGTTTTGCAATTTGTGAGCACTGGCCCACCAGTATGTGACTGATTTTGGAAAAAAAAAATCTTTGAGGAGATTCAAGGTTTTATCTGAGGCTTGTTAATATATTTTCTGTGACAGGAGATGTGGAGGTGAGTTTGGAGTATTTCTTCCCTGTTTTTTAGGTAAGCTTCTTTGCCTTTTTTTTTTTTTTAGCAGATGGACTTCCAGAATGTTGTACAGTCGTGGTGGGGACACTTATGGCAGCACCAGACATATCTTTAGGGTGCACAGAAAGGCAATAAGTACATTTTGTGTGGGCAAGCTGTTTTTCAATGTTCTGAAAGAGAGAGAGAGAGAGAGAGAGAGAGAAATTTTTGCATCAATGCTACACTGTTCCATCTTAAACAAACATCCTTGAAAAACACCCTGCTAATTCAGAAAAAGATTATTTAGTGGTCATAACTTATATTCTGTATGGCAAGTAGTACTCAACCATCTGTTTTTTATGGCACAAATTTACAGAAGGGATGATTTACTCACAAGATGGGTGGATACTTAGATTCTATATATGACTCTAAGATGGTAAAAACAGTGAAAGAAATGGTCATACTTCAAATGTTAAGAAAAGCGCTTTACAGATAGGGCCTTTTGGCCGCCCCTCACACATAACGAGGGCGTCAAAATGGCAACGCCCTATACAGATGGGTGCCGCCATTTTTACGTGATGGACGCCTAGCGTACGCACGTCTCCGCACCCTTGTGATGCCACAAGGGCGCCATTGGTGCCTTGCGGCATCACAACTGTGCCACAAGACCCCGCTTTTTGCAGGTTCTTTTTGCTGCACGGGGGAGTCACACAGTTTGTCTGCTGTGGCTCCCTTGCACAGCAAACAAGGGCGGCAGCAGACCACCCTTTTGGGCAGTCTGTAAAAGGCCAAAATTCCATACACATTGCCACAAAAGAGCTGTTATGGACAGAGTAGGGCCAGACACAAAATGTCTGCTATGGAGAGTGTGAATAATCCCAGTATCCAGTACTGAAACAAAACATGCATTCACTGAAGATCTAAAGACAAATAACCCATCAAGAAAGTTAATAAAGGGTAAAGGTGGAATATATAAGCCACAAAATGTAAAGGGACTCATTTGAATCCATAACATCAGTTTCACAGAAATATTTTCCCCAAAGAACCACTAAATAAAATACACAATGCATTCCCACATGCACACACTAGATCCTAGAGCTTTCTTTAAAAAATCTTCCCTCTTCCCTTTGGTAGGTCCTCTGTTTCTCTCTCCTCCCAAACCAATACATACCTTTCCTTCTTCCACTGAGAAACAAGTATAGCTTCTCATTTTCTATCTCCAGTCCTCTTCTTTCCTTGCCATTAATATGATCTCCAGCTGGTTGTGTCCAGTTAAACTGATTTGTTTTCTTTCTCTCTGCTGGTTCTGTTCTAATCAGAACTGTTTTCTCAGTTCCAGTTTGTTTTCGCATTGGAAAAAAGAGGGAAGAGTTTTATCTGGTATTTTCCCCCTCTGTTAGTAGTATCCATTTCTAATTTTGTGGTGAAGTAAATAGTAGAGGGCCTCAGAAAACTCCATCAGTAAGAGTTCAGGGTCGTTCGCCCCAATAATAATTTAGAGCTATGTATTGACAGGAGTGGAAATCCTGGAGGACATTATTTTAAGCACTGCACTGAGGACAACATATGTGGGTTAAGTGTAGTATAGTGGTGATAGTTTTGGACTGAGTGTCAGGAAAGCCAGGTTCCATTCTGCTTTTGGCCACGAATCTCACTGGGTGACTGAGCTAGACACTAATTCTCAGGCTAACTTATCTCACAAACTATTGTGAGTATAAATAGAGTGGAGGGAAGAGAATTGTATAAACTGTTTTGTGGTCCCTTGAGGTGAAAAAAAAGCAAGATATAAATATAAAATGTAAAAGTCTGACTCTTGTTTTTTTTTTAGCTTTGAGAACATAAAACATGCTCCTCTTATGGCTACTGCCCTTTCTCGTCTTATATAACCACATCACTAGCTACCTACTAGCAGAGGGGGGTATAAATACCATAAATAAATAAATAAATAATAAAGAAAATAAAGAAAAAAAATCTGTATTTGATGGCTCAACTAGTATCCACGTTTCTCTCTGTGTCAGAGTTATACTTCAAGCACCTATAAGTACAATTTAATTCAATTACATTATTCTTGTGTTTTAGTATCAAAACAACATGTATTTTCTCTGCTTACCCAGCTCTGTACTCACATAGCACAGAACACTATGAAGGAGCAGCCATAATTGATAGTGTCCACTGAGGAAGAAACCAGATTTTATTGTGTTGGGGCACAAAGTGTTGTGACACAGAGCATGAGGGGGATGGAGCCAAGGCAGTTATGAGCTATGCCCAGTCCCTCAGCTCTGTCCAACCCCTCTTTTGACACAACTACTCAACCCATCCAGTGGTGGCTTCAGCTATAGGTGTGATTCTTTCCCCTTTTCCTATTCCCCCCCCCCCCCCCCCCGGCCTCCACTATAGTTTGGATATTTTCACAGTTGACGTGGTGGTGTCTATAAGGTGGTGTTACTTGGCATGTAGTTTGGGGAAGAAATGTTGCATATAGTGCATAATCTTGGCATCTGGTTGGTGAAGGGGAGGGTGTTGGATCTGTCTCTTTAGTTTAAGGAGCTGGGGAAGGATACTACCCTTATAGCAAAAGCAACAGCATGTACATTTCTGTACCGCTTATCAGTGAACTCAACACTGCCTAAGCACTCTCACAATCTGTAAGCCATTTGCCCCCAACAAGCTGACTACTCATTTTACCGACCCATGAAAGGATGGACGGCTGAGTCAACCTTGGAGCCCTCTGGGTTCGAACTCACAAACTTGTAGCTGCAGTACTGGCATTTAAACACTGTGCCACCAGTACTCCCTTAGGACTGGCCAGGGGACTGCTCCCATACTTTATTTCGCAGAACTTGGAGAAGAACATCCTCAGGTTTTCTTTCTGTCAGTGGGCTACATGAGAAGCAGCCCAGCTATTAAGAAAAGTAGTAGAGAAAATACATTTCTCAGTTGAACTACTGTATTTGAAGGAATTTTCTTCTGAAGAAGATATGTATACACATTCCTTTTGTACTGAAGAGATCTGTTAGTGACACTTTTTTTGTGATTCAGAACAAAAAGACTACAGATTTAAAAGACATTTGTTTAACATATTTCAGTAATTTTCCTTGGAAATTACAGTACTACCAACCTTGAACTAAGATGATCTTAATTAAAATAATCAAAATAATCTTTTTTCAAACATTATGTGGAACAGAATTATAACTACTATGAGATAACAAAGCCAATTAATTAACATTTATAAAGGTGCCCAGACAATTCCTTAATCAATATTTGTTCACGCTTCATGAAGATACCCCCCAAACAATCAGTATTTAGTGTCTTAACTGTTGCAAGTAAAGAGGTATAAAGTGATTAGTGAGAGAGGGGAGTCTAATGTCTGCCCTTTGTTTCACCTCTTAGTATCTTTCTTTGGTCTATGTACTCTAGTCTTTTGCTTCCTTCTTACTTGTAAAGGTCACTACCTGCTTCAAGAAGTTAGTCTCTTTGTTCATTTTTATCTGAAGGAGCTTTTAGGGGCTCTTTTAATCTCTCCTGTCCTATCTTAAAATGGATTTCCTAAGACAATACACATAGGTTTTATTTATTTTTTTACCTTACAAGAGCATCCAGAGTAATTACTCCTTTTTGTACCACAAGTTCATGCCCTGCTGAACTCTGCTTAATATAGATACCAAATATTATTACATTAGCAGCTTGAAAGAAACCAACTGTTCTGTTATTGTAACTAGATTGTACAGATTTAACTTTTTCATGAAATACTTTTTGCCCTTTCACTTGATGCAAAAGAAAGAAAAAAGTGAATCAAAAAACCCTCCAAAAACAAAACAAAACAAAAAGATCTTGCACAAGACCCTCCTCCGCATGCAAGAATAGGGCATAAAGTTCTTTTTTTCTTATTATTTGTATCGCTTAACCATATACAAATTCCATTTTCCCAAATTAGTCCCGCAGATCCCTCTGTAACATATTGAGACATATTGAGACTTCAGCGTAGAAAGGACAACAAATAAAGAAAAGCTGGAAAACAAACAAACAAACAAAAGGACAGAGTCGGGCCACCAACATCTTTCCTTAATCATTAATCACATAAACATAGAATATAAGCTGGTGTACTCAACAACGCCGACCAACAGCACAATAAATCTCTCTTTTGAATCTCTCTTTTAAATGAAGAAACATTAACCAAGGTATTTCAAGTTCTTCCTTTTTAAGAGTATTTAAAAGTTTGAATTCAAATCGTCCTTTCGTTTTAAACACAAGTTTTTGTACGTAAACCATTGTCCTTTTTTCCCTTGGGATTTATAAAAAGCCTCTTCAGGGGAGGCCCAGCTTGGAATTTTCAAATAAAATGAACTCTTGTATTTGCTGTACTTCCCTCAGTCTAGACAATATACTTCTATTCTTAGATTTTAAAATACTGTAAAACATTTTATGATAAACAATATAAACATAAATACTCACAGTATGTTTGTTTGTAGCGATGAGAAATCAAAGTACTTTTTGTCTTATCAACGTCCAAATCCAAATATTCTACAGAGCCATAGCCAAATTTTTGTACTCTGAATGCACCATTTTTTGGTCCTGCACCATATATATAATTCTCAAAAATATCAATTCTGTGGGGATGGAGTAATCCTTAAATAATAATAAAAAGTGTGTACAAATAATTTCAGATGATACTATGATACATTTTGGTATCACTAAATAAATACTATTTTTCATTTAAAGTACGCAAGATATAAATTTCAGAAAATTGACAAAATATGTGAAGTAGCCTAACAACCTCTTTGGTAGAAAATGTGCATCTTTCCCACCAACTACTGCAGTGTTCTAGGGGACTGTGGAAAAATGTATCAGGAAATTAAAAATAGTGTACTGATGAATAGCAATGCAGAGTATGTCATGTAACTTTTTATGAGATAACCTTCATTCTTTTTGCATCCCAGCGTGTAAAGCAAAGGTTTTAGAGGTTTCAAATACCAAATAAAGCTTTTGTAAAGCATTATTTTTCTGATGTGTATATGTGTATAGTGTCCTGTCATCCTTATTATACTACTTAATACACTATACTTTAGTACAGTAGGTTGCTAGTCCAATACTTTTTCTCTCTTCCTCTCTCCCCAGAAAACAAGTTTTCCATGCCACTCAGAGAAATGTAAGACCCTATTTGCTACTCAAAATGAATTGGAAGATAGAATGAAGCAATGATACACCACCATGGGAAATGCTACTGGCAGGGAGCAATATTTCCTGGGCTAGACTGTCCTTCATGGTAGTTTTTAGGGCTTTAAAGTGGTGTGGGGCGTTTGTTTTATTTACTTTTATTAAATAAAAACAAAAAGTTTGGAAGTTTTTATTTAAACATAAGACCATTCTTTGCCTTACCCACAATTAACTGTGATATTCATAAAACTAAATTGACTTTTACAGGGAAAAGTGCTAGAAATATATTAAAATACCTGTACCAAAGAGCCACCTGTTCATGCCATAGGCCCCACAGGCAAGCAGAATTCACTGTAGCAATTGCAAACTAAATGCTGTGGCTGTCTTTAATATGAAAACATTGTATATGGTCATTCTAATTAATTATATGGTCATTCTGACAGGCAGCTAGTTTTACTGTCTTCAGAATACAAATGACTTAAGGACAGAATTCATTGGTGCCAATTTTTGCTGCCGTGGACTACAGAAAACCACTACCTGTTGATTCATAATAATAAATATGTTTTAAGGCAATAATTAAATTATAATTCGTATGCAAATATAGTGCATAAGGTCGCTTTTTAAAAATATATATATGCATACCTTGTTTACTGCTCACACATATGACCAGATCAGAGCCATCAAAAAGAACACTACCAATTACAGATAATTCAAAATCCGCCCAGAACAAACGCTGACTGAAGTGATCAACTACAAGACCTGCAAGATAGAAAATATTTTCCCTAAATCTATCACATGACATATTAAAGGGAAGCACATATTTTGCACATACAAAAAAAAAAAACCTGCCACAGTCTTGCAAAGCAAAGGGTGAAGAAATCATTTTAGAAGCTTATAAGGTTCATTATGCTGCAAATGGTGTATATCCTCTGATGTAGAATTGTGACTATAATGAGTATTTACTGTCTTCAGAATATGAATGACAGAATTAGAATACAGTATAATGAGCATTACAGTCACAGTCCTACTTCATGTCATTAATATAGTCCTTGATCAAACTTTGAGAGAGGGACATGAGGAGAACTGCAGCAGGAATTTGTATCACCTATGTAACTGGCCCTTTTTATGCAAAACATGTAGAGATATCTGTTGATCTTTTCCAATATCATTTTATTGAAATTTTTTGGTTTTTTAAAAACATAACGATAATGTCCTGTGCCCTACCAATCCAGAGACAATGAGTTCTAACAATCTGTAGTTCAGAATGTCATGATTAATTTGATGATTTGAGTCATGTTAAGAGCCAAAAAGAGATGTGAAACATTTGAAGCATAAAATGATATAATTCCCTGCTGCTGCTTCTCTAAGAATCTGTCATTTTATAAAAATGAAGGATATGGCATTTCTTAAACTTTTTACTATGGTAATAAGCATTAATCAAACAGCAAGGGCTGATATTTACATAGACAACAACAGAAGGAAGTCTTCTGAAAGCAAACAATGATCTGACATCAAGAACAAAGAAAATTTGAAAAAGATTAATTTTGTATAGGTGAGACACACATGTCTGTAGATTGGGAAATGACAGCAAATAAAAAAACAAACAAACAAAAAACCAGAAATATGCTGTGCAATGCACATTGATTTACTGAATGGGGCAAAAACATAGGATCTGTGTTTTCTGCTGGTTTGTGAACATACCACAGAATGACTTAATTATTCTTAGCTGATTTAGAATGTCTGAAATTACAGCAAGACTCTTACAGTTTGACCAACAATAAAATGCTCAATTAGGCTAGTAACTATTTTAAGATAAATATATCTGTCAGTGGCCAAGATCCAGTGGTGTATATCTGCTTGATTTTTCAGTATCTGACACCAGCAGAACCAGTAATCTCTTTCCCTCCCCTACCACTGCACCAGTCCATAGGGGTCAGGGGACTCTCTTACAGTGTATCCAGCTCTCCAGAGATGGCTTCTGGGGTGGACTTGAGGGAGGGGGTGGAGAAGGGAAAAAGGGAAAGAGTACTGATGATTCTGGCAGAAGAAGCAGGATGCCATTGAACTACACCACTGTTATGCCTGTTTAACAAATGTATAAAAAATGAAGGATACTACTTTGGGGGGGGGGGGGGGGAACCCTCAAGGGAAACAATAAGAAATACGTTTTCTGTACCTGTTGGTCTTTGTAAATTTTTTTGCACTAATATTCTCCTCAAAGTACCATCCATTGCTGCTTCTTCTATATGGGAATGATCTCCAATTACTGTCCAGTACATCATGCTAGAAATCCCAAAAACCAAAAAACAAAACAAAACAAAAACAAAAACATATTTAATCAACAAGAACAAAAGAGGGATCTCACTGAACTTTGTCAGTGTGTTAACTGCATTTTCTGTGGACTGAAACAAAGGATCAAAATATTTTTTTTGGAAACTCTTAGTGGAAATCAATGTCCACTAAGACTATCAGAATTACATCCTGTATATAGCAAATGTGAAACAGAGATCAAGAAGCTGGTGCATCAGTCATAGACTATGAAGACTGCATCTTGCCCTGGCCTGTATTTCATGGCAGCCATAGAGAGTTAAGGGCTAAGAATGCTACAGAAATATATATGCTAACTGTTCAGGCTTTCAGAGCATAGAGACAATCAAGTGAATTCAGTAAACCCAGTGGATTTTTAAATTTGACGAGTAAGCTGCTGTGGAGGTGTTTCAAACACCGTTCTATTTATGTAAGGAGCCCCAGTGACACAGTGCTTAAATGTCTATACAGCACCCATGAAGTTGTGAGTTCAATCCCAAGTCTCCAGGGTTGACTCAGCCTTGCATCCTTCTATAGGTTGCTAAAATGAGTACCCAGCTTGTTGGGGGCAATTAGCTCACACATTATAAACCTCTTAGGGAGTGCTTAGTTCACTGATAAGCGGTATAGAAAAGTACTTGCTATTGCTATTTGTACAGGTTCTCACTTTTCCAACTTTACATATGTTCTGTCCTGAAATTCACTTAAAAGTTCTTATTTAAAAAAAACCAAAAAACATATTAATTTTATGTGTATTTTATTTTATTTCTTCTAATATGTGCATGACTTCTCATTGGTTTTTACACATTTTTGGCAAGCAATTAATCTCTGAATAAAATGCTTGTGGCATGTTTTTTCTCTCTCTATCATATGGGATTTAGGGCATATTTCCCTGTTACATGAGTTTATTTACCACTGTTTGACTTCCAAATTGCATTTCAACAGATATATGCAACAATACACATGCAAATACCACTATGTAATTGCATCTTCGTTCATACTTATTTATTTATTTATTTATTTAGCATATTTATAGCTCATACTTCAGCCAAAAGGCTCCTAGAATGGCTGTATGTTTATGTAAGTATATATTTCTGAAGTGTTTTTTTTAAAATAAAGCCATGTTAGAAGAAGAATGGAATATCACCCATCCCTTGTACAGAATTAACACAGTCCAGAGATGGGGACCCTGACACCAAGGAATGAAATCTGGCTCTCTGGACTATTCCAGATGACCATCCTCTATTTCTCATGATACCATCAATTGATGATTTCCCAGGTTTTGTATGCCCCCCCCCCAATATGTAAAGGTTAAAATTCATCTCCTAAGGCTTTGTGGCAGTAATATATAGTGAAGTTAATATATACTGATATTCTTGCCCCCATTCATTTAATTTTCACTGTACCCACCTAAGGACATTTTCCTTAAATTTAGGCTTTCAGGCTGAAACAGATTTATCTCTCTTGTCATATACTTCTCAATTCAGACTATCTCTTATCTTAGTGTGTGTGTGTGTGTGTGCAGATGCACACCTGTCGCAGACAAAGTAAAATGTCACTATGTGCTACCCACCACCCACCATTCTCAACCAATGAAAATCAGCCCCAAGATGTTTTAGTTAGACAAATCTCCTAAAATCAGCCATGAAATAAACAATGTTAACTTGGGAACTTACAAATATACAAAATTGCAATAAAAAGGGGTTATAAAACAACATACCCTTTTGGAGGATTTACAGCAATTGCATATGGTTCTCCTGCCATATTTGTAAGGAGCCTTGTGCAGTTTGGTCCATTTATCTGTCCTACATTGATAGAATATCTTAAACTTGTCCAGTGTGTCGTATAATAACTGAACCAATGCATTCTGGAATGATCAGTCCAATAAATGTTTCCAGCTATCCAGTCAACTGCAATATCTCTTGGTCTTTTGAATTCTGGACACTAAGGAAAAGAACAAATTTAAAATTCCATACATCCCTAGTTTGCATTTTTAATTTTTTTTATAGCTTTAAGATAAAGGATGCTAACTTGCTAGACAACCACAATCCTCATGCTTTCCATCCCACAGAACTAATTAGCCCTTCCCATGTGGCTATTTAGATACTGAAGTTTTTACAGTGGCCCCATTCCATATGTTGTTGATACTTGTGAATGCATAACAGATACCTACAGAATAAGGCAGAAACAATGAAACAGGATTTGCACATCCAGCTGAAATAAAGGCAAAAAGAAGCCAGTGGGAAACTTCCTGGCTTTCTACCAAACTTCCTGGCTTTCTACCAAAAAAGCAAAATGATACAGCCTAATAACCTTCACATAGTGAAAGAAAGTTCATTGTGATTACAGCAGCCAGCACACAGATAACTTTGTCTTCTCTCTGTTAAGAAGGAATGTAGGTTTCTAAATAAATAAATAAAAATGTTCAGAGGCACAGAAAGAAGACCTATCAATTCCTGGAGTAAGACCAACATTGTTCTCAACCAATACTAGGCATGTGTTCTAGGAGGGTAGTTCCTCCTTCTAGGCCAGAGGTGGACAGTGGTCAAATGGCCCCCAGGACACTTTGGAGAACCACATCGTCTTTGCTGTATCCTACCTCAAGTACCTGACATGCCCCCTTGGATGCTGTGACATTTTCATCACAGTTCTCCCCTCAATGGCTGGAAGGCCATCTGTCAAGGATGCTTTGACTGAGAGTTCCTGCATGGCAGGGAGTCAGACTGGATGTCCTTGTGGTCTCTTTCAACTCTATTATTCTGTGTTTCTATGAATTATTTTAGTCCAAGCAGAGGTCTCTTTTTAAAACAGGAAGTAATTCATAAGTCACTTTTTGGTTTAGTAAAAGTCTTCTTCTGGGCCTAAAATGCCCCCTCCCCAGCTCATCTATCTTGTCTGCATTCAGCTTCTGATGTCACAGTTAGTGCAAAATGGCTGTTCAAGCTCATGTTCAGGACCTGGATTCATTAAGCTTGTGTGTCCATTCAAGCCTTCTCAAGAATGTACTTCTCCATTTTAATGTGTAAGCATCCACTTGCGGGAACTATTATTATGTCATTTCAAAAATGTGTGGACTTTTAAAAGCATATTATTTCATCAAGAGTGACATAATGTAGGCAGAAGACATTTGCATTTATTCTCCTCTTAAAACAAAAAGGTCACTTCTATGTCCATGTCAAGTGATAAGGACTGTATGAAAGAATACACCCTCCATCCTTCAAAAATGAGGAAACGCTTTTTAAATAAAGTTCATTAAAAAGGTCATAATATTCTCATAACAGTAATGGCTTCAAACCATTTTTTAAAGTGGGATTGGATTTACCTCTTTTTAACTTCAAGTAGTAAGGAATCTGAGTTCCTATGTTACATATATAATTTCAATTATTTTAATTAAATCTAGTATTTTCTGGTGGCAATAATAAATGAGAACTCTTGATACAAGTTTATTCTTTATGCATTATTGGGTATGGGCAAGAGGAAGCATGGACTTGATTTGCAGGAGGCAAACCATGTTTCATCTTACCTTTGTTTTTAAACTAAGCAAAGTGGAGCCTATTGCTGACCAGGTAAAGCAAAGAACACTGAAAATCACAATCTTTGTTTCATGTGAAGACAGAGCTGGACTTTGTCCATCACACAACCACTATTCCATTTTCTCAAATGGATTTCTGTTGATGCTGACCACCCTTGGCAGGATACCCAACTATGATTGAAATGAGCTCCATTGTTCACCTTCATGAAATTGTGCACTAGCGTTATGCAACTTTGCATTCCACACATGGCTGTAAGGGAGCTGCTTCACTATGTATGAAACATGACAAAATAAACACATCAGATGGGTGTAGCCATATCTGATAAAATACACACATTTTAGAATTATGTATTGAAAAATGTATATAGAGAAATCCCACAGATTCAAGCAGGTTCAGGACCACATTACTAACATGATGGTAATGAAGCCCACCAGGTTGTGATGCCCTTAAAGACATGGGAGTGTCAACACATCTGATAGTCTTGATAAGGAATCTGTACTCAGGACAAGAGGCTATCGTCAGAACAAAACACAGAAAAACAGAATGGTTCCCAATTGGCAAAGGGGTCAGACAAGGCTGTATCCTTTTATCCTATCTGTTTAACTTGTATGCAGAACGTATTATAAGAAAAGCAGGCTTAGACACAGAAGACGTAGGAGTGAAAATAGGAAAAAGGAATATCAACAATCTAAGGCCCGTTACACACGGGCAGCTAGTACGTCCTGGGGACGTACTACCTTTAGGGTAAGTGCGTGGCTTACACACGCACTTACCCCTATTACGGACTGAGTCTGTACAAGATGGCGGCAGCCGTTCCACACGGCCGCCGCCATCTTGACGTAACGGACGCTCTGTGTCTGCATGTCGTGCCCCAGAAGTGACGCCGGGGCCAAGGAAGGAGCGCGATTTCCTTATTTGCAGCGTCCAGGAATCACGCAGTTTGGCTGCTGCGGTTCCTGGACGCTGCAACCGGCGGCGGCGGCAGACCGTCGCTTCTCGGCGGTCTGTAATGTGCATAAGACACACAGATGACACGATAGTACTAGCAGAAAACTTCACAGACCTGGAACAACTACTAAGGAAGATCAAGGAAGAAAGTGCAAAGGCAGGCTTAATGTTGAACATAAAGAAAACAAAAATAATGACCATGGAGGACCTTCACAAGTTCAACACAGGCAATGAAAAAATAGAAATAGTAAAAGAATTCCCAAATATTGATAGAAATGGGGACTGCAGCCAGGAAATCAGAACTAGATTAAGAATGGGGAGAGTGGCTATGAAAGAACTAGAAAAGATTCTAAAATGGAAAGATATATGACTTAACACAAAAGTCAGAATCATACAAGCCATCGTATTCTCTATTACCACATATGGATGTGAGAGCTGGACAGTTAAGAAAGTTGATAGGAAGAAAAATCCATTCATCTGGGATGTGGTGCTGGATAAGAGTGCTGAGGAGGATCCCACGGACAACTAAAAGGACAAACAAATGGGTCCTAGAGCAGATCAAGCCAGAAACCTCCCTGGAAGCCAAGATGTCCAAACTGAGGCTTCAGTACTTCAGACACATCACGAGAAGGAAGGAATCATTGGAAAAGACATTAATGCTGGGAAAGGTGAAGGGAAGAAGGAGGAGAGGAAGGCAACATGCTAGATGGATGGATTAATAAAATCATGAGTATGAGTTTGAGGAATTAGGCAGAGCAGTGGAGGACAGGGGGTCTTGGAAATGTCTCATCCATAGGGTTGCCATGAGTCAGGACTGACTCGAGGACAATTACCAAACAACAAATAGGGAAAAAAAGGTATACATTACAAGCATACATATTTTTAGAGCAGTCAAGTATTACAAGCAAGCAACATATATAAGATGGGAAATGCATGCAAAAATGCACAATTAAAAACAAAACAAAACATTGTAATGAAGGGACAGGTTTGGCCTGTTAAACAAAATGGTTGGATTGAAGTAGGCATGAGATGGATATGGACGTGAAAGAAGGTAAAAAATAGTGGATGCAAACTTGGTATATATGCATATCTCTAGTGTGAGCTTCCCAAAGTATGGTGTTTCTGGTGCTGTCATGGTTTTATATTATTCTTAGTCATTTTAAGATACTTTCTGTATACTATTTTTTTAAACAAGCAAAAACAAGCACAATCAAATACAAATCCAACATGAAGGAGTAAAAAAGTATTCCAGTTTGAAGAATGTGAATGCTGTTTCTGATGAGACAACTGTAGTGGCAGATGAAAAGGAACTAGCTGGTTTTGGCAGGAAGACCTTATGTAGGGCTGCCAGAGGTGAGTGAGCTACCACCAAAACTCTTCAGAACACAACAGAATGCTCTCAAGATGGCATTGTGCAGGCACAGGATAACCCATTTGTGTAAGTCACAGAGACCACGAAGAAGAAATGGATTTTACACACACACACACACACACACACACACACATATATATATATATATTGGGGGGGGGATACTGCTAAAGGCAATAAATAGGGAAAAATGTTTTCGGCCATATTTTCTATGTACACATTTTGGGCCAAAACAGACAACTCAATAAAGCTAATGATGAGGTTGTGGGGGTGTGGTGTTTAGATGTTGCACACCCTCAAGACATCTTGAGGCCTCCCAGCTGTTTAGACATTGGGGGGCTTCAATGTGCTCCAGTGGCATAGCGTTTATATGCCACATGCTGCCAAAGCATCTTGCAGCTGACTTCAAGCCACTCTGGGTCAAGAAAAGCTGGCTTTTTGCTGGCCAAAAAAGGAGTGGCTATTTCCCCCACTTTTTTCAGCCATCTTCAAGGCATATTGGGGCCATGGCGTATGCTTGCTGCAGCCCCAATCTGGCTTTGGTGGGTGTGGCTTGAAACCACCCCTTTGGGGTGCTCTGTTTCGCTCCATAGCTTCCTTAAAAACAATCAATGTGTAACCATGTTTTTTTTAAAAACTGACAAGCAATGAGTTTTGTGGCCTTTCAGTCTCACTGTATGCATGCTTATTGAGAAATAAAGGTGCTTAATTCAGTATAGCTTAATCCCAAGAATGTGTGTAGGAATGTAGCCTTTGTTCTAAAGAATTCAGTTGCACTAAATATGATTTCTAATGAGAAGTCATTCAAATGGAAATAGCAATCAAGAAACAATTTTTATATCATGATTGCTTGCTGCTTCCCCCCAAAATGGTGACTAGATAGAATTTGAAATAACTGCCATCAGTGATCATATGCTAAATAAATAAGGATTTATATATCCTTGCAATTATTCAACAAAAAATATACTGAGAAGCCTTATAAAATACTGACTTGCAGTGCAATCATAACCTCCCAATTATTTGCTAGAGTGAGAAAGGATTAGATGGATGCACTCCTCACAAAAGTGTCACTGGGATTTTCCCTCCATTATAAGCATGAGGAGTGTGTGTGTGAGAGAAAAACAACTCTTGAATGTCTTAAATGGTATGATACTCTGTCTTCTTCCTCAAACACTCTTTGGATTTAACTGCTGTGCAGAGTAATTCATCTTCTTGAATCTGGTATTCCTCTAGATGTTTTGAACTCCAGATTTTATAAGCATTTGCCAGCTTGAGCAATGCTCATGGATTAGGAGTCTTCCAGCCAAAAACACCATGTTGGGGAAACAATACTAAATACTGCCTGTAATTTAATGCAGTGTAAAATATAACAATTTGGGTCCAGTGGTATGAATTAAATGGTTTAGAATTGTTGTAAATTAAATTCAGGTTGAACTTAATGGTAGCATCTCATATTTATCAAGTTCTAGCTAAAATTACTCAGGAATACTTATATTAAAAATGACAACCCATTGCAATAGAAGAAACAGCCATTTTGGAATTAAAAAGTGTCAAGGGGTATTTGTCATTTTCTGGATGGATCTCTTTCTTCTACTTCCCAAAGACTAGTGAAAGATGTAAAAACGATCTTATATAAAGGTTACAAATAGTAATAAACAATTTAATAACAAATATTTAATTAGAAATAGTAATTAATGTTAGCCAGTGTACTATGGTGGTCTGAGCGTAGGAGTACAACTCTAGAGACCAGGATTTGATTCCACACTTGATCACGGAAAATCACTGTGTGACCTTGGGTGAGTGGCATAGACCCAGACCCAGAAAACCCCACAATAGTTTCGTTTTAGGGTCATCGCCATTAATCAGAAATGACTTGAAGGCACACAACAATTAATTTATATAATTCTGATTTATCACAGAACACCAAGTCTCAATTATTTGTAATTTTTTATATTTCAAAATTATTACAGGTAAATTTGCCAGATGAGGAGCATCTCTGGTTCTGAAATTTCAAGGCCAAAACCTAACAGCATAGGATTGTCCCTAGTGATGTCACAGGTTGTCAGTCCTGATGATGCCATTATACATTAAGCATCACACACTGTTGCTCCAAGCACATCATTCATTTTAAAATAAAGGCTAAAAAATGAGAAAATATTACTCTGGTTGGCAAATTTGACTTCCAAGCTCTGCACTGAACAGGGGGGAAAATTTTAAAGCTACATTTCAAAAATTGCTTTTAGCAGCACATGGGGGTTGAAATCTAACCAATTTTTAATGCGCATCTTAGAAAGGGTGGGGGGGGGGGCTGAAAAGGCTAGAATTCTGTTGGGAATTTACATATGCATAAACACCATAGAAGGGCTAGAGAAGGAGGATGGAAAAAAGTACAACTAGGAAATGTGAGGAGTAGGAAGAGGAGAGAATGAGAGAGAAAGAAGGGGGGAAATGCTTAGCAAGGACCTGTAGATGAGAAAAAGAAACTAGAGAAGGTGGGATTAAGGAAACAAAAGGAAAGGCCTAGAGAACAAATAAGATGTTGAGCACAGCCAGGTGTTATGGGGAAGTAAGAAGGAGATTGAAGACATGAAAGGGAAGGGATGAAAATTTCAAGCCAGGAGTTGTGGAGGGGAGGGGAAAAGAAAGTGGACAAGAAATCAAGAAATCAAAGAGGAAAGAACTGTATGGCAAAGCAGAGCTGAAAAAGACAATCATAGTGTTGTTGTTGTTGTTTTTGCTAAAAATGGTGCATACACATGCACCTCATACTAAGAAAGGGAACTGTACTGTGGTTTCAACTATTTAGGAGAGGGGAAGGAATGTGGAAACATTGGCGGGATACAAACCGCCATATAGTACGTATAGGATACGTACTAGGGTTAGGAAGGGGCGGTGCTTCCGCACCCCCCTAACCCTAGTACGTATCCTATACGTACAAGATAGCGGCGCCCCTTCTACATGGGCACCACCATCTTTACGTACTGGACGCATAGCGTCCAGACGTGTCGCGGCGCCTATGACGTCGCGAGTCCGCGCCAGGCACCTCGCGACATCATAGAGGTGCCGCAAGAAGAAGCTTCGAAATGGAGCTTCTTTTTTGCTCCGCGCGGGAGTCGCGCGGTTTGGCTGCTGCGGCTCCTGCGCAGAGCAAATGGCAGCGGCGGGGGAGCACTGCAAAGTGGCGGTTTGTACCCCGCCATTGTTGGGAAAATTAACATTAAATAGGAAAAGCCACAAAACAGTATTTTCCTACACTGACGTCTGCTTTTTCTATCCCTCACACTGAGTCCTGCTTCTATAGCCAGTCTGTAGACATTCTTTTCAAGGCAGGTTTCTTGCCCTGAGATTTCCTTTTTTTGCCTTGAGGACTGGGAAAGATGAGCCAGACCCTGAGATCTTGGAATCGCAGCTGCATGTAGTACACTGAACTAAGCCACACACCCAATTGCTCCTCATTAAAAAAGAAAAGAAAAGAAGCAAAAGTACATCAGTTTAGTTTACTTACAATTACACCACTACTGCTTTGTCTCCTTTCTCCCTGATGGACTTTTTTATAGAAAATGCCTCCTGGATTAAACTGAGTACTCCAAATAATAATTTCCCCTTGATAATATAGATCCATTCCAGTTATTCTTGAATTATATTCAATGTGTGTAATCTGTTGATGAACATCACTGTAGTTGAATGGATATACAAAACCCAGGATATCAGTGTCATTAGCAATGTAGAGAACTTGATCTTCAGAGCCTGGAGATTATTATAATGAAATACAAAAATAAAGTAAATTTCAACTACTAAGAAATAATGCAGTTTATGCACACTAAACGTTCATACTTTATTTGCATATGGTATTTCTCTAAAATTGTTTCAGAATATGAAACCCTTACAGTTGGACAGTTTTAATTCCACTGACATCAGTGGGAATGCATAAAGATAATTCTAGAGCTATATCCATAACAGGATAAAACTCTTCAAAACAATGGCCACAAACAGATTCATATTTGAGGTTAATTTGCTTTCAACAGCAGGTTTACATATGTATTTGTATAAGAATACACACACACACAGAGTGCTTTGTAATATTAAAGTACCTGCCAATATAATCACAATGTTAACAAATAAATGTTCTCTTTTAAAGATTTTTATCTGTTGCATAGGTTTTTTATCTTATTAAAACGCACAAATTAGTTTTCTAGTATGTATCTTACAGTTAAGAAAAAAAATTCCAATGCCTCATATGAATATAATGTATGCCATCAGTGAGGATGTTTCTTTAAAATATATTGACATTTCAGTAATGTATATCACTCCTTAATTCAGCAATGGTCATTCTCCAATTGCATGAGTTGGCTCAAGTCAAAGAAAGGTGGAATAATAATAATAATAAATAGTTGCTAGTATTTGTTCCCTAAGTACTTGAGAGAGAGAGTTCAAGCATGCCATAAAATGTAGATTCTGTAGAATTTCTCAAACTTGTCCAAATCAAATAATCATTTTTCACTTTTTTATGTGATGATTCAGTAAAAGTGTAAAGCAACATTTTCATGAGAAGATGTTATCCCTCACACACTAGGCTAAACCATAACTGAATGTATTTTAAGCAGTTATGGCATACATACAATGAAAACCATATGCTTATGTTCCACTGTACTGTATTACATTCTTTGAGACATAGGCAATGACTTTATTAGGAAAGCCAGCATGGTGTTGTGTTTTGAGTGTTGAATTATAACTCAGGAATCAGAGTTCAGTTCCCTGTAACTCACTGAAGGGCACCTCTTCTGGGTGAACATAGGTTAGTTACACTGTCTCACACTTAGAGGAGGGCAAGGACAACCCCCCCCCAACCAAATCCTGTTGAGAAAACCCTGCAATAGGTACACTTTAGGGTCACCAAACATTGGAAATAATCAGAAGGCACACAAGAACAATAATAACATCATGAAAACACTTGAGCGGGATGGGCAATGGCAGTGGATCTGGGGGCCATGCTCTCAGCCCCAGAAAATCCCATGATAGATCAACCTTAGGTTTGCCATGTCAGAAACAAGTTGAAGGCACAAAACAAAAACAACTTCATTAGTCTGGCGAGTTCATCAGTAGTATCATTTATCTTTTGATGAGAAATTAATGAAAGCACATCCATTTTCATATGTATTTTAATTTGCACATTGCAATTCATGTAATTTTCCAACTAGCACTTTATCAACTATTTTAAGGGAGTTACTCAATACTCAGCAATGTTGCAGACACAACCATTTTGCTGAGCTGGAAAGACAGGAGATAGGTTTTGCACTGACATCCACATTACAATAATAATGGGAGTAAGTTAGTTGATATGATATTGAGGATAACAGGATGCCAGGAAGGCATGAATTTATCCCATGCATCTGGAGAAACAGACCAAATCAATGAAAGCTCATGCTCAACTTCTTTCACACAGTTAGCCCCTTTGCATACTGATATTCCAGACTAACATGGTCATCTCTTAATTCTACAGTGCACCCTCCCCTTACGCAGGGATCCATTCTGGATCCCTTTCTGTAATAGGAAATCCGCATGTGCTGGGGCCCCATTAGAAGTAATGGGGCTCGTGCCTGTGGCCTGCACCCCATTACTTCTAGGGTGTGCAAGGAGCTTTTCCAACGCGGCTTTCAGCATATGCTGAAAACCACATATGCTGCGCCTACATAAAACATGAACGCACTGTATTACAGTTTAAGTATCCATTATTCAAAATTCCAAAATCTGACTTGCTCCAAAATCCAAAGGTTTCTTCATGGGTGGCTGAGATAGTAACACTTTCTGATGGTTCAATGTACACAAACTTTCTTTCATGCACAAAATTATTACAAATATTGTATAAAATTACCCTTGGGCTATGCATATATGAAACATAAATAAATTTCACATTTAGACTTGGGTCCCATCTCTAAGATCTCTTATTATGTATATGCAAATATTCCAAAATTTGAAATCCAAAACATTTCTGGTCCCAAGCATTCCAGATAAGGATACTCAAGCTGCATCCACACTGCAGAAATAATCGAGTTTGACACTGCTTTAACTGTCATAGCTGAGTTGGAATTCTGGGAAGTGTAGTTTGTTATGGCACCAGAGCTCTCTGACAGAGGTTAAATGTCTCAGAAACTACAATTCCCAGAATTCCATAGCATTGAGTAATGGCAGTTAAAGTGGTGCCACTCTGGATTATTTCTGCAGTGCATATGCAGCCTTTGGCCGGTTACAAACCGGCACTTGGGACGTCCGCACGACGTCCCATTTTTAAAAAGGGGCGTCTCTTCTAGACGCCCCTGGGTCTAATATGGACTCTGTCCGTACAGTATGGCGCCGGCCGTTCCACACAGCCGGCGCCATCTTTATGTATCGGACGCTATGCGTCCGAACGTGTCGCGGCGCCTGTGACATCACGAATGCACCCCTGGCGCCCCGCAACGTCGCAGAGGCGCCGCAGAAAGAAGCTCCATTTTGGAGCTTCTTTTTTGCTCCGTAAGGGAGCCGCGCGGTGTGGCTGCAACGGCTCCCTTACGGAGCAAACGGCGACAGCAGCAGACCACCTCAAAGCGGTGGTCTATAACCCGCCCCAATCTCTATTTACATTCACATAATTCATTTGAACACAACTTTTAAAACTCTTTCAAAAGTATGGGGAAGTATTGCATTTGCTTCCAATGTTGACTAATTAAATTAAATTAATAAGCAAACCTGCTTTGAAGAAAACATCTCTTTAACATAAAAATTGCATGACTGTGTAATTCAGTGATAACAGTTCAAACCATCCAGTTTCAACTAGGATCCCAAGGACAAGCTTTCTCTGTATATTTTTGTCTTTTACAAGCACAGGTAATTATCTGCACAAAGTTGTAATTATCTTTCCTCTAAATGATCTCTTTACCACTCAGATGTATCCTGATTTATCTCTCAGCCCCAGATATTCATGACAATGCAAAGAAGATCTGTTTTCACTTCCACCACATGTTTTTCTTTCTGTGCTGCATAAATTGTTCAAGATATTGGTCTTGAATAATCTGCATTATGTTCTGGTGCACTGTTTCCATGTGCACATGCACTAGGAGAAGAGTGGCAGCTAATGCCTATAATATCCACTAGTAGCATGTATTACTTTTGTCAGCTTACCTTTTGCAATGCAGCTACTATTTCTTTCTTTATAATTCTTTTCACAAGTGCATCTGTATGATCCTTTTATATTAATACATAGCTGAGAGCAGATGCCAAATATTAGACATTCATTGATATCTAGGAAAGAAAAATCTTTATAATTTATTGACTTTAGGGTCAGCCTATTACAAAAAGTTATGGCAGGTAAGATTAAAACTGGAAAGAAAATTGAAATTGTAGTGTTATTCTTTTTTCAGTTACCCACATGAAGGCAAGTCATAAGAAGCCAACCAAGTTCTTAAAATTTTGCAACTGCTTTCTTATATATTCTATGGTATTATGACTGGCATACTTTCAAACAAGTGTCATCCCATAACCAGATATGATTATTATTGAGGGAAGTCTTCTAAATTTAATGTAATTCTTGTAAAACATTTTGGATGATAGAGATTTCAAAGCATTTGCTTAAAATACCTTCACATTGCCAGTTTCTCCTGTTCCTTTGAAATCCAGGCTTGCACTGACAAAAAAGAGATGTTTTGGTTCTATTACAATATGCATCATCACCACAGGGATTCACGTTATTTTCACAGTTATATTCTGTTAAACCTAAAAAGAAAGAATGAAAATGTTAAAGCAAGTGGTTTTTGCTTCCTTAAAAAAAAAAAAGAACGATAGGAAAAAATAATTTCCATATAAGCAACAGAATGGTCAGAATCAATGTCTCTTGAAATAACTGATCCAGAATTTGGCATCCAAAGAAATGTACCTTTTAAGTTTGTTTGTTTGTTTTTTAAAATGTGAGTTATTCCTGATTATTGTGAACAGAATCTATGAAATGTATACAATAGGGCTTCAATCATAAATCATGTTTCTATGGTGTGGAGAAATTTTCATTGTTTTCTGGGTCATTTTACAAATTCATGTTTCATGTTATTTCTTGGATCATGTTACTTCTTGGTTTAATAAAACCATGTTTCAGTGAAGAGAAAAAAACAAAATAAAGTTTCAAATAAGATTCAAACTCTGTGCATATCCCAAGTCTTTTATTTCCAACAGGCCTCCAAGGGAGAGCAGATCTGCTGTACTTTCCCCCTTCCCTACTGTCATTCCCTTCTTCTTTTGTGTCTTGTCTTTTTTAGATTGTAAGCCTAAGGGCAGGGAAATGTCTAATTAACAAACTGTAAGCTGCTCTGATAGCCTTGGCTGAAAAGCGGGGTGTAAATTATTATTTACTACTCTTTTTCTAATAGATGTGTCATTTATGGTTATCATTGTGTTTGTGGTGGGAGAAAATAATACAGCAGAGGCCAGTCCAAAGGTAGAGGAAGCTACTGAGAAAAAAAACAGTATCTTTTTCTTGCTTGTACAGGAATGATCTTCATTGGTTCCTACAGAAGAAAGAAATGGAAAAAAAGATGCTGCTAGGGCTTTTTGGAGCACTGGCAGCCAAAGAGATGTTGGCTTTGTTCCCACAGCTCTCAAGGTATCTTGCTGACAAAATCTGCTTGTGAGACATCTGTCTGACAGTTTTTAATCCAAACTGGAGGACTGGAAGTTTTAAAAACCCATCTTCCCCTTAGCTGGGACTTTACAGACTGCTAGATTCTTTCTGAAGTCTGGCTTTGGGGTAGCTTTTTTAGTATCCCCATCTTTGTATGTGAACTTGGTGAAACCAACTTGGATTGAAAAAAGTCTTTTTCTAAGACTTTGGAATACCAGTAGGACTTTGGCAAACCCTAATTTTAAAAATGTACTTTATCTGTACATTTCAAAAATCTTTTTTCTTCTGTTTCAGACTGAAAAGTTTCAAGGTTAATGTTTGGTCTGTATTGCATTTTAGTATTATAAATTATACAAATGGGTATTGTGAGTCAGACAATATCATGCCCATTTCTTTCTTTCAAAGTGAAACAAGTCCACAAATAACTAAAACAACCATTTTAAGTCAAAGAAAACAAGTAAAACCACATGTAAATGAACATAAATGGTCATTTAAAAACAACAAAAACAGTAATGGCATATCTTCTAAGTAACAGTTGCATGTGTTATTCTGCACTATAAACACATACTCCTTCAGTGGATGATCACATTAACTTTGAGCTCAGACACACTGCACACATTTGCATAACAAAAGAACAGGTTGCTTATATGTAACTGTGGTTCTTCAAGTGGTCATCTGTGCCCACACACAAATGGGTTTCACACCTGCACAGACATCACATTTGGAAACTTCTAGAGTTGAGTAGCTTGGCTCTTATTCCCTGTCCCCACTCTATACTGCACATGCCCCAGCCCAACAAGCAACTGTTATATCAGTTTCATAGACTGCTGCTTAGAAGCAGAGACCTGAAAGTGGGGAAGGTAGGGCAGATTAATGTGGGCACAGATGGCCACTTGAAGAATCACAGTTACAGGTAAGCAACCTCTTCTTCATGGTCTCTGTGCCTCACACAAATGTGTGGCTGTAAAATCTGCCAGAGGATGTTGAGTCTTGTCAATGTAGAACAGAAGAAAGGGCAACGTGCCCAAAACATGCATGAACTCAAGCTCTACTGTCAAATCAACAGTGACAGAGGTTGTGACTACACTGCAACTTTACATAAGTCATGTACAGAAATTTCATGTAACAAAGCTGCAGTAGCAGCTATTGCCCTTGTGGAATGTGCTCTCAAACCATTCAGTACTGGCCTCTTTGCCAATGGATATGCAAGTATTATAGTCTCGAGTATCCATTTTGAAAACCTTTGTGAAGAAACTCAAAGCTCTTTACCAGGGCCTCCAGAAAAAAAATGAAAAGTCTATTAGTCTTGCAATATGTTGCAGTACATAGAATGTGAAAAGGCAATGCCCTACAGACATCAAGATAATAAAGGCCTGTTCCAGACTGCCAAAATAATGCTGCTTCGGGTCTCTTTGGAGGTATGCTATTTAAATGATGCATGCGTCCTAAGAATCCGGAAGCTGTACTAAAGCTGCCCTCCAGTGCTTAGGAATGGAGTGTGGCTTTGGCGCGACCTCCGGACTCTCAGGACTCATGCATAATTTAAATAGCATACCTCCAAAGAGACCCGAAGCAGCTTTATTTTGGCAGTCTGTAACAGGCCATAGAGACTTTTCCAACTCTAATATTGGATGGGGATAGAATATAGGAAGGACAATATCTCCATTAATGTGGAATTGAGAAACCACTTTTGGGAGAAAAGTTATGTCATGACACAGCACAACTTTATGACTGTGGAAAGTCAAAAATAGTTCATCAGATCAAACTGCAGTAAACTCACTTGCCTGCCATGCTGAAGTGATTGCCACTAGGAAAGCAGCCTTAAGTGTCAATTAATGTTCATCCACCATTCCTAATTGTTCAAACAGTTTACTAATAAGTTATGCACATACTAAAGACAATGACCCTGCAAGTGTCTGTGGAAGATACATGTGAGCCAGACTCTTATGGAATCTCTTTACTACTGGGTCTGAGAACAAAGATACGGCATTAAGTGAAGATTCAGATCTTTACACAGACATGTTGCCAAAATTTGTTTGTTTGTTTGTTATTGTACAATAGTTTGGTAGAGTCTTTTCTGGAAGCAGAAAGGACTGTCTGCAGATGTGGCGAATTCACTGTTGTATCCGCCATGTTGTTCAATGCAGTCTCCGGAGATCTGGATACAGGACTTATTTGCTGGAAAGAATTATTAGATATGGTTACACGGGAAGAAACACGTAATTTCTTTTTACTGGGTTGAGAACTGTTGTGAACCAGGACAGTCTTGGCCAATAAAAAACCATGAGGATGACATTCATTTTGTGTCTTTCTAATTTCTCAATGACCTTTGCTCACAATGAGAACGGAGGAAAAAGATAAACAAACAGTACTGAACACACCTGAAAAATGTATCACTCAGGGAGCCATGACCTCTCCCTGCCCTGAAGCGTAATTGGCAACATTTGGTGCTTGTTGCAGATAAGGTCCAGAAAGGTTTTTCCCAGGTGGAGATCAGTCAAAAAAGCTCACCTGACAGAGTCAATTCATTTTGAAGCATCCTGGAGTCGGTCAAAATATCCACTAGAACATTGACCAGGGACGTAGCTAGGATTTTAGGAAGGGGGGGTCCAGACTAAGTGCCACCATTATAATGGGGCATGAGTGCGGCGGCGCAGCAGCACACACCATTCATTTTTCTAATGGAAGGGGGGGGGGTCCGGCCCCCCAGCCCCCCCCCCCGGCTACATCCCTGCATTGACCATGCCTGTAAGATACTCTGCCACAGGGTGGATATGATTTCTCATGCACCCGTCCCATAGTGCAGTCATGAGTTGGAGCAGGATAGTTAAGTGAGCACCTCCCTGGCTGTTAATGTAGCACACTATTGTGGTATTGATTGAAATGAGCTGGACAATTCTCCCTACTAACATCTGCTGAAATACTGCTTTTATAACTGCTAGAAGTTCTAAGATATTCATATGGGGGCTTTCTAGACGGCCCTTTGGGACGTCCGGAGGACGTCCCATTTTAAAAAAGGGGCGTCTCTTTTAGACGCCCCTGGGCCTCGTACGGACTCCGTCCGTACAAGATGGCGCTGGCCTTTCTACATGGCCGGCGCCATCTTTACGTATCGGACGCACAGCGTCCAGACGCGTCGCGCCACTGCTGACGTAGCGAGCGCGCCCCTGGCGCCTCGCTACGTCGCAAACGCGACGCAGAAAGAAGCTCCATTTTGGAGCTTCTTTTTTCGGTCCGCGCGGGAGTCGGGCCGTTTGAAGGCTCCGGCTCCCCCGCGGACCTTCTGGCGGCGGCGCCAGACCGCTGCAAAGCGGCGGTCTGTACCCCGCCATGATGATGCAACCTCTGGCATGGACTGTGAGCTGTGATGTTCTTGCAATGAACCCTCTGTCCCATCATCAAAGCATCTGTCATCACTTTGACAATTGGTTCTGGTAAACAAAATTGCATTCCCAACAGAAGTGTAAATGCTTTGGTTTGCCAATGAAGAGATGCATATATGTGATCTGGTATGGTTAGACTCTTGTGTTGAAAATCTTCAAACAGATCGAAACTTTGAAGAAACCAAATTTGTAGAGGCCAGAATCTTACCCATGCTAAGTAAATTATGGATGTAGTGGCAGCCATCAGACCTAAAAGTTGGAGTACTGTGTGAGCTATGGAGTGGAGATGCATAATCACATTGATAGTGATGCTGCATATGGTAATTGCTCTTAGTCAAGGTAGGTATGCACAACCTGTGTTTGACTCCAACATCATTCCCATGCAATCTGTCACTCCTGCTGGTTCGAGAATGGATTTTTTGGGATTGACATTGAGACCTAAACCCTGTAGAAATATCAGCGTAATGCAATGCCCTTGAAAAGGCAAGTCAGAGAGAAAGATACCAGAGGCCAATCATACAGATATGGATATATCTGAACATCCTGAATTCCTAATTAAACTACCATCACTGCCACACATTTTGTGGACAACCTAAAGATTGTAGAGACACTGAAGGGCAGGACCTTGTATTGATACAGCTGGTTGGTGATGGCAAAGCTGAAGAACACAGCTGAAGAGCTGTGGCTGAATGCTGATATGAAAGTAAGCATCACATAGCTCTACAACTGCAAACCAATGCCTTCATGGAGAAGTGGTAGAATGGATTGTAGTGTCACCATTTCATTTTTTTTCTTTGATGTATTTTGTTGACACCATGTAAATCCCAAATTGGTTGAAGTCCTCCCTCTTTCTTTGGTACCATGAAATATGGTGAGAAAAATCCATCTTTTCTGCAGTGGCCTGGAATCTGTTTGATGGCATCTTTTTGAAGTAGAGCTGTAATCTCTTGTAATTGTGGTGGAAATGGAGTATTTTGGCAAAATATGCCCATTGGTGAAATAAAATTCATCATCATCATCATCATCATCATCATCATCATCATCATCATCATCATCTTTTTCTTCTTGGAGAACTCTATAGCATACCCAAAATGAACAATGATCAGTACCCATGAATCTGTAGCGATGTTCCACCAGATGGCATAATGATGGAATAATTTTGGGATGTGCAAAAGTAATATCCTTTGCAGATGAATTGGTGGTCTGGTGTCATCCTGTTGGGGAAGTCAAAAATGAATTTTAGAGAAGTTGGTGGACTTCTTGGAAGATGACTGTTGATATTTTTGGTGTTTATAAAGTCTCTGCCAGGATGAAGTGGAATACACAGATGAAGTTCATTAGGATCTTAAAGGTGACTTTGAACATGAAAAAGGTGAAGGGCATCTCCAAGGTGTACAGAAAGGTTGTAGCTGATGCTGTTGTTTGGGTCTAAAATCCTTTCACTGTGCTGTCAAATAAGCCTTTGCAATGTGATCCAAAGGCTCATCAGTTTTGGCATTAAATAGACCCTCTCCATCAAATCTTCGATACTATGTCCTGTGTCCTCAGTAATGGCTGCAGATTTTAACCAGGTATGGCACCTCAAAGCCACAGCACCAGCCATAATTTTAGCTGCACTGTCAATAGAGTGCTTGCAGACCTGATTTGTTACACAATTTCCCGCTAAAAAACAAGAGCTGCTTCACAGTTTGTCTCTGGTAAATGTAGGATGAAGGCTAAAATTTTATCCCATAAAAACCTTTGATAAGCTGCCATGCATGCTTGTACATTGCCTAAATGAATTGCCAGTGCTGAGATGAATCAAACCATCTGCCAAAAATATCCAAACATTTTTTTTCTTTATAAATTGATGTGAAGTGTTTTCCATTACTTCTTTTTAACTGGGATACCTCAACCACAATCAAATTTGGTGGTGAGTGGGTAAAAAATAAGCTGATGGTTCCTGTTGAGTTCTGTAAAGATGTTCTTTATAAGAACTGTACCTGGAGCATGAGCTTGAGAATCTACCATATGAAACACTGGATCTTCAATTGGTGCTAGAGAAGGTGTTGCAGTCAGCCCAATGGATTTTGGTTAATATATTAGAAAACATTTTAAAGTCTTCTGGTGGAAGAGCAGGAACAGTGTCCTGCAAATCTCCTGATGGTGAGACTGTCAACTGTGAAGAAGATGATGGTAATGATGTATCAGATTTATAGCCATCATCAGATGATGTTTGTGAAGTAGGCTGATGTTCAGTTGCAGTTGATGTGATAGTAACAGATGTAGTAACATGAGTGGTTATCTGAGATACCATAGTGAGGGTGGCAACCACATTTAAACAGGAAGGACTTCCTATGAAACTGTAGGAGTAAAGGATACTGACAATATCGGGAGTACACTAGGTACTGGTTCAGTATCCATGGTAAAGAATGTCAGGGGAACAGAAACTTGTGATAATGGTATCAATGCCAGTGGAGCAGAGCAAGCTGGTACTGATGCAGTTGGAGCTGGAGAACACCTTGATATCTTGGAAGAAGTGTGTAGTGGTGGAGATAATGCTCACCACCTTGAATGATGGTGACAATAGCGGTCATGTCTATGTGACTCTCTGACAAGTAATTTTAAGCAGTGAGGAGATTAAGAATGGCTATGGTAGTGATATGATTGGGATCACCTATACTAATTTCTGTAGAAGTCTCAATAATGGTAAGAGGAATAAGAATGATAAGATTCCTGAACATCACTCCAAGAGTAATAATGTTGGTTGTCTTCAGAATACCAATAGGATCACCAATTAGCAGACTTTGGCCCGTTACATATGGGCTTAAAAGTACGCGCAGAGCGCGTACTAGGGTTAAGACGGGGCGGTGCTTCCGCACTGCCCTAACCTTAGTGCGCACCGTGCGCGCACAAAATGGCAGCGCCCGTTCCACACGGCCACCGTCATCGATACGTGACGACCGCGCCGCCTCCAAACGAGGCCGCGCGGTTGTGACATATTGGGGTCATGGCAGAGTGCCTAGGGTGCCCTTTCCGCAACCCCGGAAGGAGCTCCGTTTCGGAGCTCCTTCCTGGTTTGGTCCACTGGGTGCAGCCTTCAGACGGCTGCGCCCAGCGGACCAAAGGAGAAAGGGGCCAAACGGCCCCTTTCTCCTTCTCCCCGCCACCGTAGGGTGTCCTTGGGGCTTGAAGCCCCAAGGACACCCCTTTCCAGGCTGCGGGGAAGGGACCTTTTGCCGCTTCCCCGCAGCCCGGAAAGCGGCGGATCGGGGCTTCAGCGGCTGCCGCTCTGGCCGCTGAGGCCCCGATCTGGCGGGGAAAGGTGCGCATACAGGCGGCCCCAAAGGGGCGGTCTGTAACGTGCCATTAATCCTCTTTTGCATTAGCCTTCCAGCCTGAGGCAGGGACATAACTAGGATTTTAGGAAGGGGGGTCCAGACTAAGTGCCACCATTATAATGGGGCTTGGGTGCAGCGGCACAGCAGCACACACCATTCATTTTTCTAATGGAAGGGGGGGCCCAGACCCTAAGAACCCACCCTCCTTGGCTACATCCCTGCCTGAGGCCAGCCATCAGCACAGAACAATACACATGCAAATCACTCCTGCATTCCCAGGCTCACACAGTATATATACACCCAACTTTTTCCAGGCAAAGCATTCTCTGAAGATGCCAGCCACAGATGCTGGCGAAACGTCAGGAAGAAACTTTTCTGGAACATGGCCACATAGCCCGAAAAACTCACAAAAAATGAGGTGATGGTAGTTTGGCTGGCTGAGACATAGGCAGTATGGCGTGAAGGCAAGGAATAATAATAATAATAATAATAATAATAATTATTATTATTATTATTATTAACTTTTATTTATATAGCGTTGTAAATTTACAGCCAAGCTAATCAGCTCTAAAAATTTCTGAAGTCTCTATGCAGGCATGAAAGCCATTTGTGTTAGGAGACCACAGAAAATAAATACTGGTTTAGTGTTTATGATAAGTTCAAGCTCAGGAAGATTTCACTTGATATAAATGGATGCAGAAACGTTCTTGTTTTAGTTCCTTAGGAATGTAGGGTCAGACATTTCTTAATTAAACTTACTTGTTTTACAGCCTTGTTCATCTGAACCATCTCCACAGTCATCAAACTGATCACACTCTAGTTCCACTGGTATGCACTTCTTATTGTTGCATGCAAACTCATCTTTTTTACAAGGTCTTACTTTATATGTAGTTTTGTCTGCAAAAAGTTACAAAAGAACAATCAGGTTTTTTTTCCTTTTTAGATTATCTTAATTAGTGCAGCAAATAAATATATACATCAATGAAGATTTTCAGACTAGCACTTAAGCGCTGGTAAAACACTGCTAAATCATTTAGGAAGTGTGTGTGTGTGTGTGTGTGTGTGTGTGTGTGTGTGTGTGTGAAACTTTCCATTAATAGCAAATCACCTCTCCCTGAGGGATGCTAGAGGGAGCTGACGATTGCATGACACTGATCGCCCTATAACACCACACAGCTATAGTTCTGTATTCAACTTTAACTACCATGGCACCATTCTGTGGAATTCTGGATGTTGTAGTTTAGTGACAAAAAGCAAACTAATATTGCAAAAGGAGAACAGGTCCATTGCTTTCTCATGACCTCCTCACTAGCTTACCTCTCAATAACAACTGGAAAGGTGGAGAGGGCTCTCACTGTCAATTTCTGAGTGGTGACTGAGTCAGCAGAGAAAGGAATGCAAAATATTCTGGGCCAGTCTTTCCTGTACCTCTACCTGTCCCCCAAGTGTGGGCCGGGGGAATGCTCTTTCCTCTACCTGTCCCCAAGTGAATCCTTCTTAACATGGACAAAAGTTTGAAACCTAAGTATTTATATGGTCAGTTTCAACCTGTAATGAGTTTTACTAGCCTCAGCATCAACTACAGATAGAACTGCAGCAACTAAATACTATCAAATGCTTAGAAAGTTGAATAGAGCTGTCCAATTTCTTTTCAACATTTAGATAAATATTTAAAAAACAAAACAAAACAAATTATTCCCTGAAAACAAAGCAAAAACAAAACAACATTCCATAAACAGTATTGCACTTAAATTTGGATTTGTTTAGATTTCTAAACAGTTGGTTGAATGTATACAATCTTTCTATCATCACTATGCCACATCAGTGTCCCTATTCTACCAACAACACAAAGTAAAGCAAGAAGCCTCAATGGAATGATCATGTTTTTGCTATAATGATGATGGGATTAGAGACAGTTCTACCCATCTTAATATTAATGACATCTTCACTTCCATTTATCTGGGCTGCCCTGTGTGACAATCTCACTCAGACATTGAATCCAAACAGGAGACTGTATGGTGTGTGGACTCTCAATCTGATGACACTGATTGAAACAAGGTGGACATGGAAGATTAATGTAGCCCCTTCCCCCCCCCAGAGACATAAACCTCCAGGACTGCAAGCCAACATATCAGATGAAGTAACTCAAAACCCTTGAAAACATGACTCCAGAGGTTTTCGCCATTTAATTCATCAGACAGATACTGCAGAAGATGACCTCCAAGAAACCATAAAGGAATGAGTAAGAAGAGGCATGAGCTCCTTAAAATTCACTTTTCACCCAAGGAAAATAGGGTCTGGCTTGGAATCTTAAGAATGCATCAATAAGTAACAACTCATCATTGGTACGACTTGTCGGCCTTGAACTTATATGAATTTCCATAGTTAATGTTTGGATGATAATTTCTACCTTTATTCCTGCTGCAATTCTCCTGGTTCCATAAAATTTGCTTTATTCCTTGATCACTTTGCATCACCTGTAAGCTACCACACCCAGTCAATACGAGTCTACTGATAAATAATATGATCCTTCCATAATTTGCAATGTGCTTTCCAAGTTATGAAGTCAGTTTTAAAAACATAAAAAGCCTCTTTTATTAATTGATTCTAAAGCTTCTTCACCCCCCCCCCGTATACATATTAATGAAATGAATCTTAGAAACATTGTGTGCTTAATGGTGGGTTGTTGTTGTTTTTTAGCCTTGTGCATCATGGCATTATGCCTTGTGATGGAGTCTTTCTCTTATTAGCTTTTATCAGATGAGCTTTGTTTACAATAGCATATTGACATGGAACCACAGGCAACAGCAGCTGTGGGAATAGAAGGAGTAGAAGCAGCAAGAGAAATGCCTTTTTGTCCTAGGTGTCTGCATATCAAGAAGGAGATTTCAAAGTCTAGCTGTTTAGTGCTGCCAACCATGTATAACGTAGCATCTTCTCTCTCTTTTTATTGTAATCCAAACTAAAATTATGTACCACAGTGGTCTTCATCTGACTCATCACCACAGTCATCAATCCCATTACAAATCTGCTCATGCCGCAGACATACTCTGTTATTTCTGCATCGATATGGCCTTGTTGAGGGACATGGAAATTTTACTGTGGAAAAGAAAAAGAAATGTAATATTATAATGCTAATAATTTAGAGCACATAGCTTTTAGAATTCCTTGGTTCCATGAAATGGTAAAAAGTGACTATCTATATGGCCTGAGGTAACCTACATTTAAATAGACTTTTACCATAAATATGACTTATCAATTGCTTCTTCTTTTTTAGATTTGAGAAAGAAAAATGTTACTCAGAAATATTCTTGATATAATGCTGATTCAGATATCAAAGGAAACTTTTTAAAAACGTAATGAAGGGTTATATTAAACTTTGATGTATAATGTCCCTCATACATATGACACATATGGCATGTTTACAGTAAAGTAGGGGTGGGGAAAGTGTAGTCCACCAGAAGCCCATGGGGATGGAACTGAAGACTTAGGCTGTGGAGGAGTGTGGAGGTCTCCTAGCATCTGTCATTGCCCAACTGTGCTGGAAAAACATTAAATACAGCATTCGTTCACAACAATGAGCAAAGCAGAGTACAAACTGAAGGGAGAGACACTCACCACATATTTCTGGAAGTTCATCTGAGTTATCCCCACAGTCATCTTCTCCATCACAAACCCAAAAATGGAGTTTGCAGAGTGAATTGTTGCAAAGAAATTCATCTGCCCTACATATATTGCCCCCCTAAAGAAAGTAAAATAAATCAGCAAAATAAAAATTGAATGTAATCAAAGATCCTTGCTCTTTAAACCTGTTTATGGTAGGGCCAGATCAGACGAGAGTAGGATCATCGTGATGAGGTCTTCTATCACTTAGAATTGAGCAAACAACAGTCACATGATATATGACCATGACAATGAGGGATGAAGATTGATCCTTTCCTCATAATGTAATTTTAAAATTAAAACCACTCTCCTGCTGCTATTTGCCTCATTAAGGAAATATACATAAGGTTCATGTTGGATGAAACTAAAGGTCTGTATAATCCTACTTTTGAATGTGTAACAGTAAGCTTAATGCTGTGGCCAGAACATATCGTTCTGTTTTGTCTGCTGCAAGTTAGCCCTGTCAGCCAATATGTGTTTTTCATTTTATATCACAAAAATGAATTAGTGTAAGTACTATTGGAACTAGTGTAAAACCTAGTGTAAAAGGTTTGTATGAATCTTAACTGAAACACATATTTGCACATAAAATTAAGAAGAAGTAATTGAAGTTATTACCCATTATTTGTATTCATGGTAGACTATCTAGGACTAGGTATTGGCTGTTTAAATGTAGATCTTATTTATACTCATGACACTTCATTTAAGGTTTTGGTTATTTTAATATGGAAATGTAATAGACCAAAAGTTGGTCTAATAATAGAATAAAACTATTTCTTTTTCAAATGAGATTTTATTATAGAAGTATATCAGAACCTTATTGTTCATTATGCTAAGTTTTGTAGGTACAGTATATCATGGTTTTAAGCATTCTTGGAAATTACGTCATGTTAAACACTTTAGCCAGAATTCACTAATGCAGTTATGAATGCAGAGCCTAGAATTACACATTTGTGACTGTTTCATATTTGCAATGTCTATGTATTCTCTATTTTAGGAAATATGTAGGTATTGCAAAAACTTCCCAGTCTCCAGTTACCAGGCAGCAGCCACTGTGATCAGTGGAAGCTTTTCCTCAGGTGACTGGGAAGCAGCTGACTTATGTTCCCAGCCCCCATTATCAGATGTGAGGGCGAATTGCAAAAGCGACCTTACTTCTAGGTGCCATATCAAAGATCACTCATAAGAGGAACAGACCCCCATTAATCTCATTGGCTTCTGCCTAGTAAATAGGGATTGGGGAGGTCAGGCCAGGAGCGATTATGCATTTGTAACTCCCTAAGTGAATACCAACCATAGATTGCAGCTAAAGATAGATAGATAGACAGACAGACAGACAGACAGGAAGGAAGGAAGGAAGGAAGGAAGGAAGGATTATTATTATTATTATTATTATTATTATTATTATTATTATTATTATTGAGGGGTGTTTGAATCCTTAAATGAAACTTGATGGGGAAACTATGAATACTCCCACTTCTACATGTTAGTCTGATTGGATAAACACTATCTGTATTTCCTTGACAATAAAATCAATCGAACAAACAATAAAATCGTTTACATTCAATAACTTGGGCCCAAGTATCTACTCTCTTACTTTCTGTAAACAATACTTGTAGAGTCAATGTATCTGGATCCTACAATGTGCCAGCATCTCATTTGGACTACATTCATGCTGATAGTTTATTCAAGAGATTTGGAAAATGCTCATTAATATTCACATCCTGGATTGAAAAAGAAATCATAAACATGCCAGAAAGGATGTATCAACATGTGTGTGTGTGGGGGGGGGGGACAAGATTTGTCACACTTCAGGCCTTGATTAGAGAAAATTCATTTGTGTAAAGAATTTTTCATTCTACATGGAAAGTATGTTTCGGGACAGAAAATATGATAGTATTATCTGTTCTCATCAACTTCAACCTTTGGTGACCATACAAATGAGAGACTGTGAGCCCTGCTCATCAACAGGTCAGGTCCTGTAAACTCATGGTAATTGCTTCCTTCACTGAATACATCTATATGTAACATGGTCTTCCGCTTTCCTACTATACCCTAATTTCTCCAATATTTTTGTCTTTTCCAGTGAGTCATATTGTTTCATGATATGTCTAAATTATGACAGCCACAGAATACTTCTGCAGAACAACCTTTTAAATGAGCTGTTCATTTTTCTGTAAGCTTTCTTCACTGTACACCTTTCAGAACCATTCATAGAAATCAGAAATAGTATGACAGGGAAGATTCTGATTTTATTATTAATGATATATCTTTATACTTGAAGATTGCATCTAATTTCTTCACAGCTGCCTTTCCAAATCTTAGCCTTCTTGTGAATTTGTAACTACAGTCACCATTTTGATTAATGACTGACCCAACATATATTAAAAAAAACCATGAACTATTTTGATGTACCCATATTTTCCGGCGTATAAGACGACTGGGAGTATAAGACGACCCCCAACTTTTCCAGTTAAAATATAGTGTTTGGGATATCCTCATCGTATAAGACTACCCCTCTTCCAAGGCACACCAAACAAAAATTTTAAAAACATCAGATTTGATTTCAATATGGTAATTTTAATTCAAATGACATGCAGGTACTTAGCAGGAAACCTTGTTGTATACAAAGCCTGCTTGGATTGGTCAGCTCTCCCTGCCTGCCCAGCCCTCCCTGTCTCCAGGAGTATCAAAACAGTAGCTGCTTTCATACGATCGTTGCATATGGTGGGGATGCGGCCGCAGCCGTTTTTGAGCTCCCCCCGTCATATGCGGTGACCCTGCAGAGTCTCCATTCCAGCTCAGAAGTTTCAGCACCTGCCCTATAAGATGGCACCCGGCGTATAAGACGACCCCCGACTTTTGAGAAGATTTTCCTGGGTTAAAAATTATACGTCTTATACGCCAGAAAATACAGTATTCATTACCCATGTCTAAGTTATGTAAAACCTCTGTGGTCATTTTTTAGGGTGATTTTCTTAAATATTCTTTTTTCCCTTAAATATTCAAGTGAAACCCTGCTTTTACACTTTCTAGCTTAACTTTTTAGCCTGTAGTGGTTATAAGTGAAGTTGAAGGCTTTCATGGCTAGCATCCATAGTTTTTTATGGGTTTTTCAGGCTATGTGGCCATGTTCCAGAAAAGTTTATTCTTGACGTTTTGCCAGCATCTGTGGCTGGCATCTTCAGAGATTGCTAGCATGGAAGAGAGCAGGGTGTGTACACACACACACACACACACACACACACACACACACACACAGTGTGACTCTGGGTAGGAGGAGTGATTTCCATATTAATCTGTATATTGTTCTGTTGTTGAGTGGCAAGGCCTCAGGGTGGTAGGATATGCAAACAGGATTAGTGTCTGTTTAATTAGTGATCATTGTCTGCTGAAAAAAAAACCCTGACCCTGGGTGGCTTTCATTTGCATTTTGCTGGGTCTTGATTTTAGTGTTTTTCAGGATTGGTAGCCAAATTTGGCTAACTTGAAGGGTTTCTTCTTTCCTGTTGAAGTTTTCTTGGTATTTGTAGATTTCAATGGCTTTCCTGTGCATTCTGGCCTGATAGCTGTTAGCATGGTCCAGAATTTCAGTGTTTTCAAACAGCATTTTATGCCCAGGATGGTTTATAATATGTTCTGCTACTGCTGATTTTTCTGGCTGACCAGCCTCTCATGTTCCTTGATTGTGTCTGAACACTGTGTTTGGTAATCCATATGTAGACTTGTCTGCAGCTGCATGGTATGCAGTAAATACACACTCAAAGCAGCCCTGACAGATGACAATCCAGCCTCTGTTTAAAAACCTCCAAAGAAGGAAACTCCACCACACGGAGGTAGTATGTTCCACTATCGAACAGCTCTTAGTGTCAGGAAGTTCTTCTTAATGTTTAGATGGAATCTCTTTTCGTGTAGCTTGCATCCATTGCTCTGTGCCCTAGAACTTTATCACATTGGCCCTGGAACGGACCTGTAGCATCCCAAAACAGAATGTTCTGGGGATGGGAGGAGGCGGGGAACGCATTTTACTGCACAGCAAGAATGCTGTTGCTGCTCCTGAACATCCCCATCCTGTTCCGAATGTGTTCCTCAGGGGGCGATTTCTGGGAACACGTCTGAAGCGTTCCCGAAAATCACCCCCTCTGGTATGCATCTGGAATGGGATGGGGATGCTCGGCGGCAGTGGCAGCGTTCTCGCTGTGCAGTAAAATGCATTCCCCGCCACCTCCCGTCCCCAGAACATTCTGTTTTGGGACGCTACAGGCCCGTTCCAGGGCCAATGCGATAAAGTTCCTAGTCTCTGGGGCAGCAGGAAAAAAAAAACCCTTGCTCCATTCTCAATATGACATTCCTTCAAATATTTTTAATAATAATAATAATAATAATAATAATAATAATAATAATTTATTTATATTCTGCCCAATCACAAGGACTCAGGGCAGCTTACAATAGTAAAGAAAATACATAGCAAATAACAATGGCAATCACAAAACATGACAAATCACACCAGCAATAAATAGCAAACAATACATAACAACAATAAAAATAACAGTAAAAACGCATAGCAATTAACATGGCAAAACAGATTCAACAAGAAATTAATCCCCGTTCTCAATCCCCCCTCCCCTTCCCGGTCCTGAAAAACAATATTAAACAGCCTCAGCTGTTGCCTTGGTGGAAAAAGGCACAGGCAGCCTCCCAGTTTGGTTTGGAGCTATCACAGCTATCATGTCACCTCTTAACCTTCTCTTTTCCACGCCAAACATGCCCAGCTCCCTAAGACCCTCCTCACGGGGCATGATTTCCATATCATTCCAGATTTCAATGAACAAATATAATATTGGACCTTCTTTTGCCAATCCTTATTTTAGAATAAACTTTTACTGTCTTCTCTTATTCTGGAATACCCTTTTCTCCTTTTGTAACATAAGAGGAAAAGATAAAAGGGAAGTGCTAGAGGGAAGCAGAACTATTGGCTGCAGATCTCTGCATGTTTTTGGTAACATGCAGTGAAATTCCATATATATGAAATTTGGAGGAAGCCCCACTGAGTTCAGTGAGACTTATATTAATGTAAATGTGCTTACAATTACACAACAGAGAATATGTATTTGTTTAAATTTGTATTCTGCCTTCCCCTTTTACAAGATTCAAGGTGACTAATAGAATATATTAATTTTTTTTAGCTAAAGCCAACCTATTATAAAGTTAGAAAAGAACTGAAAAGAATTAAATTATATTAATACTCAATTAAAAACAGTTATAATTTTTTTAATATAACTAGAAACTGGAAAGGATTGCAAGCACTTCCTCTCTTTTAAAAAACAAATCATTCTGCAAGCCAGATAATGGTCAAAATCCTGTCTCAATGGAAAGACAAGGAGAACTGAAAGGGGTCCAACCTAATCTTCCATGTAAGGGAGATCCACAGCCTGGAAGATTACAGGATGTGTCTGTAAGGGTAATGACAAAACAAAAGCTGTGAAGGAGATGCCATTTAACTGATCTCTGTCTTGTCTAGATTAAATTTTAATTTATTCACAGTCACCCAGTCTATTACTGATGCTACTTTAACTGACAGAAACAGCTTCCTTGGAATTAGATAGAAAGATACGGCATACTGGTAGCACCAAACCCCCAAATTCCAGGCACAGGGTCTCCAAAAAGGTCACCAAAACTGTTTTTGTAATCAGGCCTGAAGCCAGACTGATATATATATCTAGATAGCTTGTCTTACCCAGGGACCCCTGGAGCTGTGAAGCCACTAGAATGTGATGTACAAACGAAATATTATCTGCCCAACACATTTTAGGAATTCAGATGTTCTTGTCCATATTTTTCATTTCCTTTTATTTTATTTTTTTCACATTAGAATATTTGAGGTAATCATGGGGGATCATGTCCATAAACAAATAGGATTTTCCTTCAGCCCCCAAATTTGGAAGTTCCCTTCACTTAGACTTTAAGGGACTCCAGCACCATTTCAAGACCAGCTCAGAAAGGAAGTCTGGTGAGTAGTAGAGGTGGGTAATATACTAATGAAATTCCTTTTTTGCCCTGGGTATCTTCAAGTACAAACACTCATATCTATATAAGCACATATATAAACAGAAAAACAGAAAAAAATCAAAATGCAGAGTTTAAACTGATCACATAGAAAACAAAATGAACATGGAGCTCCCTTGAGTTACATGGTATAGAAAACAGAATCTTGGAATGATAGTGGATAATTTGCTGCATAGGTGCCCTTCTGAAAAAAATTACCTATTTCTTTAAGGCACCAGTTCTAAATGAACTTATATTGGAACGAAGTCCCAATGAACACAATGATGTTTACTTCTGAATAGATTTCACTTTGCTAGAAAAAATATTGTACCCCCCCATGGGGAATTCTCTCATTAAATGAAAGCTAGGCAAGGAAAAACAAAAACAAAACTCACCCTTGTCACAATTTTTTTCATCGCTGTTATCTACACAGTCTTGGATTCCATCACAAAGCCATCGGATAGGGATACAGTGTGCCTTATTTTTACATCGAAACTGATCTTCTTTACAGTCTGTGACACAATCCATCTGTTCAAATACATTTATATGCTGCAGTATTTGTCAAAAAAGTAACACAACTATAGACAGAACAGCCAGAATTCAGAAAAAAAATGATAAAAAGATTTTAAATTTTTTGAGATGGCCAAACTGCATCCACAGTTTTGTGGTAGAAGCCTACCTATTCAGTGGGGCTGTTCTGCCTTTCATCCCCACTTCATCCCCACTTTAATAGTTTTCTTGATAAGGAAAGTTTCCAAGTTCTAGTCTGCACTGTAGTTCAACACTGCTTTAACTGTCATGGCTCCATCCTATGGAATCCTGGGATTTGTAGTTTGGTGGGGCACCAGAATCCTACAGTTCCATAGCACTGAGCCATTGGCAGCTAAAGTGGTGTCAAACTGGATGATTTTGGCAATGCAGAATAGACACAAGATCAAATAAAAAGAGATCAGCAAACAAACCAGACATGTATCTAACATGATGGGGCAACCACCAAAGGACAATCCTATTGTCCACATCAGTAAGAGATTCAAATGACTCTTAACTGAAATGAACAGATAAACTCACTAATGACTGGAAGCTTTGAGGAGTAAATTATTTATATATGGAGCTTTGAGGAGTAAATTCCACAACATATTTATTTTCAATGGCATCACTAAGGGGTTCAGGGTGTGTAGCCTGCACTGGGTGACACCTCAAGAAGGCTGACACTCAGTCAGGTCCTCCTCCCATTGAGCCCTTCCCAGCTTCGCCACAGTAGGTGACATCGGGGTGGGGACACCACTGATTATTGCTACATTTGGCAACTAAAATATCTGTATAATATTATGATATAGCCTACACACAATGATACTGAGTCTAATTTGTTATTTATTGCTCCTTTTTGTTTGTTTATTAAATGTTCATATAATAATAATAAGGACAACAACAACAACAACAACAATGTTGACTTAAAAAGAAAGGAAACCAAAGCAGTAGCAGATCTCAAGATACTTAACTGCTTACCTCATCAGAGCCATCAGGACAATCATATTCTCCATTGCATCGGAAAGATGGTGAGATACATCCTCCATTGGCACATACATACTCACTTGAAGAGCAGGTTGGGAGTGCTATTTCAGACATACATTAACATTAGGAGAATACAGTAAATTATGAAGTAAATTTACAGCGCTTTATAAATAAAGGTTAATAATAATAATAATAATAATAATAATAATAATAATAATAATAATAATTGAAGTCATTATATAATTTAAGTTTAGCCTTTGATAAATTAGAGCCATATTTAATCTGCTACATTCTCAGTCATAACCCAGCATTTTAAGTGGTGTGGGGATCCTTCCTCATAGAACAGGCTCCCCAAAATAGACCCTTGACCTCCAGTGCACAGAAGGCAATGAGGCCAGAAGATGGGGGAAAGATGGAAGGATAAGTGTGTGTCTCCACTTCTTTCAGATGTTAGCTGTTCGGCACTCTACAGGGATGTTTGATTAAGAAAACAAATGCAGAATTTATTATTCATGTGACAAATTTCTGCCAGTTTTTCCCTCAGCATGCTTTTAGCTGCAAAGGACTATATCCAATATGTTTTTTTTTCTGTTCAGAGAAGGTTCATCCAGTCATAGATAGAGAGTTAAACTCACAGTACAGTTGGCCCTCCATATTTGCAGATTTGACTTTTGTGGATGTGATTATTTTCAGTTTTGATTCATATGTTCTCTATAGGAATCTCTAGGTCTTCCAGTGCAAATCTGCCAGAAGTTGACTATAGAGTTGTGCAGGAGAACCTAGAGGTTCCTAGAGAACACACTTCTCTGGACATTTGTAGGTCCTCCAGCATGATTCTGTGATCAACCTCTAGCAGATGTTGACCATAGAGTTGCACTGGAGTACCTGGAGATTCCTAGAGAGGTGTTCTCTTAGGTAAAAAGAATAATGTTTTTTTTATTTGCACTTTTCCCGCATTCACAGGGATTCTTCACTCTTAAACCCAATGAATGTGGAGAGACCACTGTACAAACTTTTATGTAAACACAGTTTTTATTCTGTGAATAAAAGTGTATTTAATTGCTTCTGCAGTCATTCAGTTACTATAGAACTATCAAAAAACCACTATGAGAAAAAAAATAAGCCAAATATTTGATTTGAGACAACTTCATCATATGTTTGATGATGATGAAAAGCACTGTGGGGAGAAAGAAGTGTTTCATGATTTATAGTCTTTGCTAGATCCATTGCTTTGGAGTTAACTATGAAGATAAAAGCACTGAGTGATCTAATTATTTTTGGGCACTACACTGACAGACAGTACACTGGGCTCTTAACTTCAGCTCCACTGTATTTTGTTCTTTTGCTTTGGCATTTCTGCTCTGCCACAGCTATATAATTCAAACTTATGTGGCAATATTGGTTGCTGGGTGCTGTTTTAACTTTCCATGGATAAGTGGGGTCAAATGCATCCTGAGAGCAATAAAATAATCTCATAAAAATAATCTCATAAAAATTTCAATCAGGTTTCCATATTCCACATTGTCTTTAGCAAAAACAAGCCACAAATTTTTATGTGGTATTTCAGTCCTCTCCTCAGTCAGTCTGTTCTGCCTATATTAGAATCACTAAGGGGTTAAAAAAACATACAAGTTTCCAGGGATCAAAATTATCCCATAAAATGTTGTTTAAAGTTATTAATATATGTTATTCTACCCAACATGATATGCCAAGATATCAGGGCATCTCCCGCTGGTAGGATACAGGGGAAGGCCCCTCCAACAGACCTCTGTCCTCAGGCAGTTTTATATGGAAACAGACACTCTCTCAACTGTTCATGTCCCAAGCAGTCTATGGCTTTAAATAGCATCACAGGACCTTGAATTCCAGCTGGAATTCACATGGCAAGCAATGAAATTATTTTAAAATGCTGTCATGTGGCTTTTATAAAACATTCTGGTCAGCAATCTAGCTGCTGCACTTTGCTCTAGCTGCAACTTCTGAGTCATCTTCAAAGGCAACCCCATATAGAGTTCATTGAAATAGTTTAATTGAGAAGTTACTCAAGCATGAACTGATGTGGCCAGGTTATCTCAGTCCAGGAATTGCCATAGCTGCTGGGGCACTTGAGTTGGCCTCAAACATCCTAAGCCATTATTCTCTTTTTATAATAGGCAATCCACCCAGCTCTCGAAATATCACTGCAGGTATCAGTAGTATCATATAGGTTTGCAAAATCCTGCATTACAATCTTGCATTTTTTGTTATCCCCCCCCCCCATTTTATACTTACTTCTGACTCTTCAAAACGTTTTTTTAAAAAATCATAGTTATAATAATATGTAAAAAAATACCGATAAAGTAAAAAAAATTGTCAAATCCCAACAAAATAGTTAATTCAGATTGCATCCACAGCACAGAAATAATCCAGTCTGACACCACGTTGATTGTCATGGTTCAATGCTATGGAATTCTGATAACTATAGTTTTGTGAGACATTTAGTCTTTTCTGTTAGAGAGCTCTGGTTCCACAACAAAACTATAATTCCCAGAATTCCATAGCCTTGAGCCATAGCAGTTGGTGTGAAACTGAATTATTTCTGCAGTGCAAATGTAGCCTCAGTCAAAAATTTTTAAACAATTATTGATCTACCCAGTTCTCAATAGTTGCTTCTACTTGAGACTGATATTTGCATTTATCCATTCAATAATTGTATTCATCCAGATCCAATAGTTTCTGGAGTCACAGTTGAGTCCTGCATCTGCAAATGTTTCTAAGTAACATAGACCTTCACTTCAGGAGTTGTACAGACTTACTGAAAAGTCTCAATCACTTTGTCTCTGACATTTTTGCAAAATGTGTTATTGAGGTTAACATTAAACACATCTGGGGTGCAATTTCACTGTTCTTCTCCTAAAGGGTTTGTAAAGCCACACACTTAATCATTTAGTTTTAATGCTGAACTACCGATGTGAACATGTGAATAGATCTTGTAGCACCTTTGCAATTATCTCTGTGAAAAAAGTTATAGCATAGACCTGGACACTTTCTTCTGATGCAGGAAACTGACCAAGTCTGTGAAAACTAATGCTACACCTTAACAATTCATGAAGCCTTAGATAAAATCCTAACATTTCATGAAGCACTGAAAATTTTTTCTACCATGACAACATATACTGTCCAACCTAGTAAAGTATAGTATAAATGCCTGTATGTTTTATATTCCAAAGGGTTGTGTGTTTTAGATTCAGACATATATGTAGAAAAGAGAGGAAATGTCCTAGTAGTTCAAAACCCAGTTTAGACTGTGGTTATGAAATTAATATTGCATTAACAGGATTCTAGATGTATAATAGATAAATAGCTGAGCAATGCACCAATGCCAGGAAATTTGCACAGGAAAAAACAACAAGAACTGTTTCTTATTGGCATAGTTGGGGGAAAAATAGAAATCTAGATGTGCCAGCATCAGCATTTGTCCAGTGGAAGATCTGGCACTTTCAAATGAATGCAAGGGTGGTCATTCTTCTTTCCTCAACTCTTAACAACATAGCAATTTCAAACCAGAATTTCAAGAATAGAACATTCTTTATTACAATAAAACTGTAATTAAAAGCCTGATCAGAATGACCATGGCCCGGTCCAGATGGGCCTCGAAGGACACCCTCGTTGCGTGCGAGGGGCAGTTCTTCTAGATGCTCTTTGCCCCTCGCATGTGACGAGGGTGTCAAAATGGCAGTGCCCTGTACAGATGGGTGCCACCATTATTACTTAAGTGCCGCCACTGGCTTTTTGCAGGTTCTTTTTCCGCCTGTGGGAAACCATGCGGTTTGTCCACTGCGTTTCCCCCCCCCCAGTGGAAAACTAAGCAACAGCAGACCGCTCTTTTGGGGGTCTGTACCGGGCCCTTATCTCTGAAATTAATGACCAAATGATGTACCATATCCCCCACCCTTCGCAAACAAGGGGACTGCCCGTTTAAATGTCTATACTGTTTTGAAATTAGACAACACTCAAATTGTTTGAACTTTTTTCAAAAGAAAAAGAAAAAAAGTGTCTCTTTTTTAGTCCAGAGTTGATCAAACACATTACTAGTTTATCTGTGATTTCAAGAGAGCCTCAGAACGACTAAGGAATGCCACTGTAACACCAAGTAAAGTTGAAGGTGCCATCTTTGTGACTGGCAGAAATGTACAGCAACAATGTGTTTCATGTAACCATTTTGTTTGTTCTGAACAAGTGACTGCGAAATTTAATTGTGCATAGGCTACCCAGGTCGAGTGTGTTACAGTTCCAAGGTTTGTGAGATTTGTTGTTGCCCTGAATTTACCACTCATAGAGTTGGAAGGAATCCCAAGGAAAACACAGTACAAGACCCTGCCTATGCAGAAATACACTACTAAAACACCCCTGAAAGATGGCCATATAAGCATTTCATCTGAGCTGTGACCAAAGCAGAATAAATACAGTATGACCTTTTATATCTTAAAACCACAGTAGTTTTGATAAAGCCTAGAATTGCATAACCCTTTTTATAACTGCATCATACTGTTGGCAGAGTTTTGTTAGAATGTGGTAGGATTTCATCTCTCCAGTTTTAAGTAGCTCTATTGTTAGGCCATCTGTTCCTGTTAGTTAATTTGTTCTAAATCCTTTGAGAGCAGCTTCACTTTTTAAAATTATGAATTTTTCATCAAAAAGTTCTTCCATGAAGAAATCTGTCATCCTTCATTTCTTTTACATATCTCTTTAGTATATTGCTTCCATCTTTCATTTATTTTTGCCTGATCATGTATTGTGTTCCTTTGCTGAGCATATAACATCCCTATTTGTGGTTTAAATTTCCCTTTGATTTTTTTTGATCTTGCAGAAGAAGTTTATTTTATCTTTTTTTTGACCTAATGTATTTCTTTGCACTGATTAGTGTACATTATCTTTGTCCCAAAGCAAAAGTCTCTTAATACTCAGGATTCTGGCACTATTTATTTCAAATTTTCCTCACAGTTCTTCTCTGTCCTTAACAATTTTAATAGTTTCAACAGCCATCCAATGAGACACCTCCCACCCGCTCATGTTCGCTAGAGACATCCATTCTTCCCTGTCAACATCTCTGGTTTCAAGCCAGTTTTTCTCATTCCTAGTCAGTCTTTATAGCAAAAGTTTATTCTTCACACGGTGTTCACATTCTGCAGGGGAGTTTGGGATTGCTCTGTTTTGATTTGTGACCAATTTCCTCCTGGATGCCAGCATAATATTTTTCAGTTTCTTCCTCTTCTGTCTTTGAAGCTAGAATATAAACTTGGATTATGGTTATATCCCATTCCTGTCCACTGAAGCTCACTCACACCAAGTATTGAATGTTTATATGTTCCATTTCTTGTTTTATGATGTCTAGGTTCCCCTGATTCATGCTTTTTCTCACATTCCATGTTCCTATGTCTTGTGCAACTTCAGATTTTCCTTTCACCTCTGAGTACGTCAACAGCTGAACATTCTATCAGTGTAAGTCCAGTATTAGCCACAGCACTAACCATAGTTGCCCTCTGCTCTTCTGCAGTAGCTCATTGAGAGCCTGCCAACCTGGAAGTCTCTACTTATGACACTGTCTCATCTTCTGACACTGAATTGTCTCATCATAGAGTTTTCAGGATAAAGGATATTCTAGGGGGGGGGGGGTACCAATGCCTCCTTCTCTGCAGTACTAACATTTTTTTTAGTTACGATGTGACTGTCATTGTCTCTGAAAGATCCTACATTAGTGCTACTACTGCTGGTGTCCAGTAGCTGTTTGGCTCATTTAATCTGTCTCCTCAAAAAGATGGTATGATATGGGAGACTCAGCTAGCAGCACTGCTAGAATAAGCATACAGTACCAGCACTATAAAAAGGTACTGGTACCACCATAATTCAAAGCCAATTTGACAGTAGAGAAGAACAGCACACTCTTGACTCATGTTAAACCTCTGAACAGTGTTATTGCACTTTTCTATTTGAAATACAAATATAACAACACTTGCACAAATATATTCATGTCAATGATACAACAGGGTTGTTGTTTTTTAAACAGATATACTGTTTGTGTAGTATATCTGTTTCAGTGCAATAAGTGTGATATACAGTTGATCTTAATAAAGATAATAAGGTGTAATAAAACAATGTTTTTTTATCATGTACATGCAAGTCATGTCATGTTTAATAGTGTTCACCCAATTTGTATTTATTTGGTTTCCTTGGTTACTTTCCACCTTGGTTCAGCATTTGTGGCATAATCTTTTTGCTGTCAACATCTCCCCTCCCTTTAATAGTGTAGGCCTACCAGAATGGAATTTTATTCAGCACCATAATAAGTTGCACATTTTAAGCAATAGCAAGCTACAGATCTCAGCTGTCCATTCCATGTAACACACTAGAATTGAATGAGACCTTTTGACTCCTAGACAGCTTGAGTTCAGAATAGAACTTCACAACAGAATAATAAATGTGGCATTAACATTTCTTCATAAATATGTAATAATGTTCCAAGCATTTTCCTTCAGTTTCTAGAAGTTTTATTCTCTGCTGATACTTCCTCCTCACCCCCTGTTAAGAAAGATTTACCTGCTTCACAATTTTTCTCATCTTCTCCAAGTATACAGTCATCATATCCATCACATTTCCACTTTGTGGATATGCACTGACCATTGGAGCACTGGAACTGGTCTTTTAAGCAGCCAGAATCACAATAGCTCTGATATAAACAAAAATAATTTGAGTAAGTAAACTAATGTACAGAAACTTCTGAAAATAAACAATATATGCTAGTTATTTGATATCAACTACCATAGTCCTAATTATCAGTATTTTTATAAAAGTATAATTATAGAATGGAATAGTTAGTACAGTTGGATAGTAGCTACAGTAGCATTACTTGAATCTAAAAATAATAAAGGTTTGTTTATTTCAAACCCTGTTCTTCCTGTAAACAGATCACCACAGAAGTGCACAAATTGTATAATATTTTATTACAAGTTTTTTTAATGCATGGCCATGTTATGCACTGGTTTTCATCTGACATAGCTCTTGGTAGCTCAATTCCCACATGCCTCTCCATTTATAGGCCCTTGCCTCATATCCCCATAGAATTCTAAACTTTGGGAGCTGCACATTTTGATGCACACCTTCCATTCTTTCAATAATCTAAACCTTTTCATTAAAACTTCTCAAAATTTGTATTCAGATGCATTTAACATACATAATCCAATGATACTTTCTCAGAAATAAACATGCATGCATACACATATGAGATACTATATATACATTCAGTAAGTAATAGACCCTGTTCATGTGGAGAATTCAGGTGTGTGCCTGGCTCTGTCCCTGATATCTTGTGAAAAGACTAGGACACTCATGGATATCAACAAGTTGAACAGTGCTACATTAAAAACAAAACAAAAAATTATACATGTGTGAGCAGTTGTTCATGCACATAGGGGAAATAGACTTAATTATCTCCAGAGATCCTACAAATGTAATATGCCACTAATTTCTAGACAAAATTATGAGGTGTTATGTGATTTTTTCATTTATTTTTTCCAAGTTTTAGGACTTTTTTGTACAAAATTAATTTGCCATGGTTTTTACAAATAATTAGTTGCTTTCAAAGCCATGGAATGCAAAAATTGTGGAAAGTGATCAATTATTTAAAATGCTCAATGGGGCGCTAAAAGATGTTGAGATTCTCTTTCTGACTGAGGATGAGAAAATTTGCCAATATAACTATCAACACTAAGGCCCAAAACAGACAGTCAGATGGGGGTGGCGCCCAGCCACTCCAGGGGCATGGCATTTACATGATGCATGCCCACAGATCACCTGGAGGCAGCAGTGGGGCTGCCTAAGGCAGTCCAAAACCAGCTCCCAAAGAAACTGCTATTTTTCTGTTCCTTTCCTCGGTTCATTTGGGACCATGGCAGGAGGCACCCTTGGGACCACAGCATGTGTTTGCCATGGGACCAGGGCAATTGGGCTGGGAGCCGCTTCTGACCCCTCCTAGATGCCCATCTGTTTCGCCCTTAACTCTTTGAAAAGAAGGAATGGAGAGAGGAGGAATGTAACAACACTTTTAATACCAGCTGATTTTTATTTTTGCAGGTGCTTTCATGGATATAAACCCACTTCTTCATATGCAATACAGAATGATATCCAGACTTTCGGTAGTCTTGTAAAATTCTCCCTTAACTCATCTCTTTCCTGAAGGGGTAGGCAAGAAATTTTGTGAACCTTCTCTCTTTTCACAGAATTAGATATTTCAGGAGTGAACCTTCTCTCTTTTCACAGAATTAGATATTTCAGGAAAAAGTGACACATTCCTGACAAATTTCCTAACGATCAAAGGTGAACATTTGCTCCAATTACATGTGTGGGTTGAAATGCTGTTTGAATTATCCTGTTTCTGCAGATTTGACCTCCCCCAGTCTCTTTATAAGCTCCCATTCAAAGCAAAATGTACTTCAGCAGCACAAAAAAATGACAGATAAAAACACATGTTAAAACCAGATATATAATACAAATACGGAGGGGAAAACTGTTCTTTTATTGTTTTCTATCAGCAACTTTTAAAGTTACATTTTTTTATTACAGCAGTCTGAATCTCAAAACCAGCATGTCTCATGTGGGCTTCTTACAATTGTAAATAATATACTGGTGCCAAGTCTACTAGTAAAAGAGCTATGGCACCCTCCACCTTAGTTGGACTATGACTCCTATTATCCTGAACCAGCAAGCTATCTGAGGATGAAGGGAGTTTTAGTTCAACACAACTGGGAATCCCTATACTGGGGAAGATGTTAGGGTTAGGTAACAGAAGTACATTGTTTTTTAATAGACCATTCAAAATCCTTGTTTCTATGTTGTTACCAAACCACACAAAAACAGATAGACAGATTTCTAACACATTTTCACTCACTCACCCTGCTTCATTTCCTCTGAATTTAGCTGTAATTCTCAAGGTAGCTATGAGGAAATATTTTTCCAGCATCAGTATATTGCTGCAAGGTCTGTCTCTTCTAACACAACTTCATAATGCAATGTTATGCTAGACTAACTGAGGCCTTGAGCAGACCAGAGGCTGTTCTGACCCCAATGGCAGTGGGACTGTGGTGACTGCATGCACACAGCCCTGATCCAAGCCATCACCATGGCCATGAACTGGCTGCTGAAAAGGAGCATTCCCTCCCATTCCTTTTGTGGCAGGGTTTGTAGTGCCTTAGGCAACTGCAGTGTGGCTTAAGCCCAATCTGAATGCCACATCCCTGGATCAGGCTCAAGCCAGCACAATTATTCCTGCTCTTTTCATTAAAGATACATTAGAAAGTAATACAGTGTCCAAAAGTTGCTCAAAATGAGTCCATGTGGCTTTAAAAAGGAAAAGTGGCATATTTAATATTGACTCTGGGAGACCAGGATTCAGATTCCTGCTCAGCCCTTTGGGTGTCTCAATCTCTTAGCCTCAGAGGAAAGCAATGGAAATGAAAACTCATGCTGGCTGAGGGATAGTTATAGTCCAAAAAAAATACATTTTCAGAGCTCTACCTAGACCACATTACTCAGTAAACCACCACACATCACAAAACACAATCATCAGTGTCCCTTTTGTGCTGTGTTTGACCATTAATCAACACTATGTGAAAAATATGCTGCACATATTTGGTGAATGTAATGGGAAAACACAAATTCTTCGTGCGATTTTTATGTTACTATTATGATCTCTAATACAACTACCAAGTGGAATCAAACCCTATACTAGCATCCTGTTATGTACAAGAGCATAAAAACAGTCACATGGCCTTGCACACAAAAAAAATGTAATGACATGTGATCCAATGTTCAGAGTATGCCAATATCCTACAGTGCCATTGGCCAATCTTGTTGGATAGGGATGGAATTGTGTGACCAACGGAATGTTGAGGGACTGCAACTCCCAGCAGCCTTAGCCAACATGGCCAATGGTGAAACATGCTGGGAGTTACAGTCCAATAATGTATGGAGGGCCACACAGCTCCCATCTCTTTTGAGTTAGATTAATTGACCTGTCCAGCTTTTTTAAAAAGTGACCTATAAGAAAAAATGGAAAAACTATGCATAATTATATATGGGGGGAAAAGATGAGATTAAGAATTTCTCTCCCTGCATTTGGTAGGAGGAGACCTCTGAGTGCTTTCCCCACTTAAACCAGTTAAGTGTTTGGAACAAAAGTACTTTAAAGTGTAAACCAAACACATCTTATCAGCAGCACCCCAGGTGATAAGTGCTTGATCTAATAGCCTGTCTGAATGACTGCTGCCTGCTGAGAGGCATTGTTTAGGTAAAGTATTTAAGCAATGAAAATCAAATTTTAAATTAAATTCTTACATTACTTCATTTGCAGATGACCATATCTGAAAATCCATACACTTCAATGAGAAGCTGGCATATTTCTCAGCTTACAAAAAGAAATATATAGGGATAGAGAGGGAAAAAATCCCATATGTTTAGCTAACAGCAACTAATAATCGTCACATTCCTAGCTTCAGGATATAAAGCATATTAACACAGTTGGGGGAGCAGAAGTGGGATGGAATGTAATAGGATCTAGAAAGATGCAAATCCTGATTCTTGCCCTAATTTTTCAAAGGGCTGCATAAGGTGATGCATGTCAATCACATCTTTACATTGGTTATTTAGTGTTCATGTGTGGAAGCAATAAATCTAATTACCAAAAATCTGTTTCCCAGGTTCAAAACTCTGTCTGAGAAGAGTTCTCTTGTTATATGTGTAGCAAGAGCTCTTATATTAATACATGCAGTGTATTGTAAAGCCATTGTCTTTCTTCATGTGTCTACTAATGGATTGGAATTTGTGAATATAATTCAATTCAGTTGTTTCTCTTTCTAGTCTTCCTTTTAAATTTCCTTGTTTAAAGATGGTGACCTTTAAATCCCATGCTGAATATCCAGGGAGTTTCAAATGTTCTGCAACTGGTTTATCACTTCTAATGTCATATTTGTGTCCATTTTGCGTAGAAACTATCCTGTTTGTCCAATGTAGTATAGAGGGGCATTGTCAGCATAGGCTGGTATATTTAAGGTTGTAGGAAGAACTAGTGAATGCACATCTGAAGTGGGTGATATTTTTGTCCCCCGTAATATTTCTCGTAGAATAGATGTAGGGATAGAGTTGGCATCTGGATTTGTGGCAAAACTTTGCCCCTGTATTGCCATCCGTGTTATGCATCCTATTAGGAGTATCTATTTCAGACTTCAAGGCTGTCTGTAGGCCAATAAAGGCCTGTCTCTCACAGCTTGTCAGAGGGCTGTTATTCTCCAGAACTGGTTGCATCTTGTTGATGCATTTGAGTGGTCTTAACTGGGGACTACAGGGGACCACTATAGGGTACTATCATTTTGTGCTATTGGTTTGTCCTGTAATAAGACTGTTCCTGGGAACTAAACTTGCCTTGTTAAATTGTTTCTTCACCTCCTGCCAGTGGTAAATCCGAGAGCTCTGAGTCTGTTTTGTGGGTCTGAGCAGATGCAGTTGCATCAAGTCTTGGCTGTAAACAGTAGATTTCTTAGTGTGTTCTGGATGGAAACTGGAGATATGTAAGTATATGTAGTGATCAAAATGCAGATGTTAATGTATGACATTTTTAGCCTGTGTACTAGTGTTGCACACAGAGTGACTCCTGTACTTACCATTATGCGATTGTGCAGTGGTGTCAAGAAAGTGAATTTGTTGTGAGAATTGTTCCAGACTCAGGCTGATGTTAGGGAAGTGGTTGAAATCCTGGTGAAATCTTTCAAGTGATTGCTCTCCATGTGTCCATATAATAAAGATGTCATCAAGATATTGTAGGTGGAGGAGAGGTTTCTGGGTGCATGTGCTGAGAAAGCCTTGTTCTAGAGTCAGCTATGAAGGTGTTTGCATACATATTTTGCCAAAAGCAAAGTAGTTATGTGAGTGCACAAACTGACAAAAGCTTACCTCATCTGAACCATCTGCACAGTCATAATCACCATCACACCAAAATTTTGCAGATAAACAATCTCCATTTGAGCAGTGAAAGTCTTTCTGAGCACAAGTTTGTGGTTCTAAAAAAAGAAAGTTTTTCAAATTCAAAATCTTTCAAAATATACTAGCCCCCACTTTCAGTGTCTTCACGCTAAAATCTAATTGTCTAAAAAGCTTGTGTGTGTGTGTTTTCAGTCATCTGTTGACTTATGACAAACCCTATAATTTCATAGGGTTTCCTTAGTAAGGAATACTCAGAAGTGGTTTTACCAATTCTTTCTTTTGAAATATAGCTTAACAGCATCTGTTATTGTTGGTGGTCTCTCATCGAAGTACTAACCACGGCTCACCCTGCTTGGCTTCCAAGATTAGAGGGGATTTTAAGAATGATATAGTAAGAATTGTAATCAATTAATTTATTCCTAGCCATAACAAATGATCTTCTGTTTCTGCGTTATGTACTTCTTGGTACCCTGGTGGCACAGTGGTTAAATGCCTGTACTGCAGCCATTCACTCAAGACCACAAGGTTGCGAGTTCAAGACCAGCAAAAGGGCCCAAGCTCGACTCAGGCTTGCATCCTTCCGAGGAGGTCGCTAAAATGAGTACCCAGACTGTTGGGGGCAAATTAGCTTACTTGCTAATTAGCTTACTTGCTGTTCACCGCTATGATCTTTGGAATAGCGGTATATAAATAAAACAAATTATTAATTATTATTATTATTCTTTTGTACTCTTACTTTTAACTTCATTTCAAAAGTACAATTTCATTTTTTAAAAAAATGCTCTATCACATTTAAACCCAACACATTTAAAATTCAAAGACCATTGATAATACTTACTACACTCTGATGTATTGATGTAGAGAATACTTCATCAATACAGACTCTTCACTTATTTAAAGGCAAATATATTTATAAAAATAAAGTTCTTTCTTTCCAATGTTTTTAACAATATGCTGTCTGAAGTGAGTATCTTGTAGTTGCAAAGGGCTACTGATAATTAATCAGTTTTATTTCACTTTCATAGCTTATACAAGAATTTCAAATAATCAGAATTTCTTACTCTAAGTTTATGTCTTGCAGATTTATTATTGCAGTGACAACCCATCTAACATTTTAAATGTTCTAACGAATGTTTTCCCCCCTATTGTTGAATATGTGAAGCAGTGTGACAACAATTATATCAGAATGAAAGGTAGTACACATTTTCTTTATCTCAGTGTCCTTTTCTTCTCAGTCTACTCTGTCAGGAAAAAAAATCTTATTTATCATTGGTAATGTGAGGGGAGGAGGGGTGCATTTTGCCTCTAGCAGCATTAATTGTATTCAAAGACTGTGGGAAAATTTAATAGCAAGTCTACCTATATTACTTCATATTCTCTGTCTCATGTGTATCCACATACAAACCATACCTATGATTTACAAAAAAATTAAATAACAAAGAGTCTTATGGAACCTTAAAAACTTTTAATACTATAATGGCATCTACATTTGCAGACTATGGTTGCAATTCTGTATCAGCTTATACCTAACTACATATAGGTTAGGTAACTGTTTCATATTCACAATCACTATTTAGTCACAATTTTGTCACTATTACTAAAATCACAATCCGCCCCCAACCCATCTACTTGACAGGTATCAGCTGTTTGGAGAGAAAGAAGTCCGTTATGCTGCTGATGAAAGCATGGTGGAATGATGTTTCCATCAGGTGTGCAGGTCAGGCCAGGAGTAGTTAGTTAAGTACTTAAGTAAGTATATGTTTATAGAGGATTTATGTCAACATCTCCCTTTGTTATTTAGCTTATACCACAGTATATTTGTTCGTTATCTTTTTCCTACAGGACACAAAAAACAAATTTAAGGCTTCTCCCATGTGTGGAAACTCAAGTTTTTATCCTTTTGTAATCTAATTGTTTGCTTTCTTCTTGTGCAAGGTGCTGCACAACTTATTCTACAAGATATTGCTCAACTCATTCCACAGGATATGCATTTCAGCAGGTGTTCTTGCACTAGCTGTCCTTATTATCCTGATCTTGGTTGTTCAATTGGTACTGGAACACTGACACTTGTAATACTTCCAGTAATGTTCAATATTACCCACTGAGCCTAAAATGTTTCTTCATAAATAAGATATTCCACCTCAAGTTTGGGAAGACCTTCCTGACAGATGAGCTGTTTGACGGTGTCATGAAGTCTCCTTCTTTGCAGGCTTTTAAACAGAGACTGGATGGCCATCTGTTTGGGGTGCTTTTATTCTGTGTGCCTGCACTGGACAGGATGGCCCTTGTCAGTGACATCCCACACCGAGGTGTCAACCAGTTTGGGGAATGGAGATTTGGGGGCAGGTTCACAGGTGCAAGACCAAAAGGACATGCCTTCACCTCCCTAACCAGTGTGGCTTTAAAAGTGAGTAAAGCCACAGCAGGCAAGGAGAAGGGGTGTCCAAGGTTTTTCTTTCCATGCTGTGCACTATGGTGCATGGGAGGGAGGTGTGGGGGGCAATCAGCCAGGTGTCACCCCTCTTCTGGGGCGTCACTAAGTATGGTCCGCACCTCCTGCACCCTTCTAATGATGCCACTGGCCCTGGTGGTCTCTTCCAAACCTATGATTCTATGATTCTGAGACTCTATTCAACTGCTTTTGTTTTTAATATCAATAGTCAATATTGGCCAATAATCCCCTCTTCTAATGTGAGATAAATATCTTGTTAAAAATAACAAAAATATGTCTGGAAAACATGTTTTTGCTTTTATAGAATAAAACAAATCTCAGACTCTAATTACAGAAATTACTTACTACAGTTTTCTTCATCAGAATTATCACCACAGTCATTTTGACTGTCACATCTCCAGTGATCTGGAATGCAGTTGCTGTTCTTACATTGGTATTCATGAGGCTCACAAGTCTTTTTATCTGTTAGATAAATGGATACTCCTTTTATTATCTAATGCAAATCAGCATTGTGAAAAATGCACCCTAGATTACAAGCCGTAGCATATTAATAATATTTCACTAAGTACTCAATTAATTATCTAGCAGCCATATCAGAATAAAATATTTGTCACCATATTATTTCTAAGAAAATTATTATTGTTCAAATAGAGAATCAGTATTGTTGGGGACAGAATGAATTGCTGGGAGACATCTAGACAATCTTGATGAATCTTGGAATAAACATTTGAACACTAAAACTACATTGGTATTTAGGAAGTGAAGCAACATGTAAGAGTCTCTGACAGACTGGACATTGTCAGATGGCACTAATTCTTACAAGTGAAGCATGGATGCTTCAGGTCCATCATAGGGTAATTTTTAATTACACATGTTTGAATTTGAATCAAACACCATAAAAAGTATAAAATGAATTAACTGTTGCAAGATGGCATGGTTGATTAGAAAAGACAATAATGCTTACTAAAGTTGAAAGTAGTAGGAAAAAGAGAAGACCACAACACAAGGATACTGACAATAAAGCAAGCCACAGCCCTGAGAATGCAAGACATTAGCAGGGCTGCGGATGTCTGGGCTTTTTGGAGGTCTCTCATTCATAGGGTTTCCATAAGTCAAAGCTGATTTGACAGCCATTAACAACAGTAAAGCAAGAACAATGGCAAAAGAAGATGATGACAGATAAATATGCTCTGGATTAATATTAATAATCACAGACAACATTATTCCCAATGAAACGTTTAATATTTATTTTTACAAATGGGAATGTGTAACATGTTTTAGAGTTTGCAGTTGTTGGGTTTGTTTTTTTTTTTGGGGGGGGGGAGGTCCAGCCAGACATATTTCCAATCTATATGTAACTATATGTAAATAATATATATTATATTAATTATATATTATGTTATACATCACTTTGTAAGTGATGGCCTGATGGACAAAAAAAAGCTTCTATAAATATTTGTAATAATAACAACAGTACCTTTCCCAAAACTCTCCACTCTATTTCACATTCTCCTCTAAGTCAGCCAGAATTCATGGCCTCTGAGTATGATCAGCCCTCACTAAACTGTTTTCTTCTCTTGGATTTTCTCCAAGGTGTTTTTTTGCCCCTGCATATATACAAACTTTGGGGAGCCCCAGTGTAAGAGTGCATTTTCCCTGCATTTGGATGGTGCCATTTTGGTTTAATTAGGTCTGGTATTTAGATAATTACTAGAGTACAGAGTACTTACCACAGTTTGCTTCATCAGATCCATCTGCACAATCAGGATCCTCATCACATACCCACAATTTTGAAATGCAATGTTTTGTGGTTTTACACTGAAAATGGTCAGGAGAACAGCTGTTTTCCGCTTTAAAGAAAACAAGTTACTTTGAGTACTGAAATTGTTTTCTAACAGCCAAAACTTCATGTTAAGATAATCAGAGTTAATTTAGATTTCTGTGATCTACAATGCACTTCCTAATGAATGCTTTCATTATTTCCATTTGTTCTCAACCAAAATAACATTATTCAACATAATTCCTGTCAATGATAGTGTACTGTAAGATTTACTGACAATAAATAATTAATTCGGTTCTGAAAATGCACCATTATTTTGCAGTATAATTCAGAGAATGTTTGTTATTGGGTAAATATAATTTATGTAAATATAAATGATAAAAAGCTACACATGTCTTGGCAAAAACCAAGACCTGCTCTAATTGTACATATAATTGCTGTTATGGAAATCCCATGTTTTAATGTTCTGCGAGAATTAACTCTATAGATTCATTCTTTTGCCATTATTTACAACTTATATGTAACTATCATACTTCCTTTCATTTCTCCCACCCCCCAATATATATGTTTTTAAAAAAGCTCCAACTTCTTTATTACTATCTCTCACACTCTATAGTTGAAACTATGAGGATTTTTAAAATTATTTTATTAGCCTTGACAACCTGTTTCATTTGTTACAAGGCTATCACTCCGCCCCCCCCTCCCTATTTTGGTAGCCTACTAGATAGGACCAGTTTTGATAGTAGACCTACCCTACTGTGTACTTTCTTTCCTTTTTGAAGTGTGAAGACTTCTGCTCACTGTTTTAAAACAGTATGTTATTCATAAGTAAACTGATTCACTTATAACATGACAGATAACTTTGAGTAGAAGATTTTACGTATTTATATAAATACCCAAACTACTTACGACAGTCTCTTTCATCTTCTTCATCACCACAGTCATCCTGTCCGTTACACCTGAGATTTATTGGAATACATTTCTGATTCTTGGTGCACTTGAACTGACCCGACAAGCAAACATGTGTGTCTGAGGAGGAAAAAGAAAAAACCTAAGGAAACAAATTTTAAAATTGGAGAGATTCTCCCCCCACCCTTTTTTTTTTTTTTAGCTGGATTGGTATTTTACTGTTCTGTTTATTTATTTATCTTAATATATATTATCATTTATTTATTTCTGTTTCTTTTTTTATAAAGCAAGAATACTTAGAAAATATTTAAAATGCAATATATGTATCCAATTTCATAGTAAAAAAGGAGAAGTCACTACTTCTTCTGGCTCTTCTAGCAGTTGAACAAGTACTAGAAGAAGAAAAAGCATAACAACTAACATAATGAAATGTTTATAAACTGTAGAAGCACTTCCAATTGCCTGTGCAAGTGAGCAAAGTACTGTGTTTGACATTTGAACAAGATGTCAACATTTTCACTAGTAAATTAGCTTTGTGCTAGTACAATTAAATTTTTTGAAACAAACCATATTTGTTTATAACCATATTAACCGTATTCGACAGTGGAACACACTTCCTTGGAGTATGGTGGAGTCTCCCTCCTTGGAAGTCTTTAAACAGAGGCTGGATGGCCATCTGTCGGGGATGCTTTGATTGAGAGTTCCTGCATGGCAAGGGTTTGGACTGGATGGCCCTTGTGGTCTCTTCCAACTCTATGATTATATGATTATATGATTATATGATTCTACCAGTTCCAAAGAATAACCAGTAAAATCTACCATAATGTACTTTCCCAGAGATTCATAAAGAAAATCAACTTCTTATCTTATGCTATTTCTGATACCATGGTCTATTCTTATCTATAGGCTTGCCATTTGTGGTTCTCAGCTTCTGCAAGTGGCAAGCCCCATTGTTTTAAATGAACAGGTGTACATGAAGCTACATGGCCACAGGAACGAATGAGATTTGAGGACACACATTTTAGTTATCCACAGGGAGGGTGGAATGGATACCTCCATGGATAAGAAGAAATTACTGTACTTGACAGATACTTTTGTTTTCGTATTATATTCATTTCCCATAATTTCCTATGACTTCTTAATAGTAGCTGATTCATTATAAACTTCATATGGTTTAGACACCTCCTTCACAGCTATATTTAGGTATTTACTGGTTTTTCACTACATCTGATACTAAATCACTTTTTCATATTTGTTTTACTTGTTCATAAAAATGAAGTGCAAACTTCTTGATATTAATCTTAGATGAATTTCAACATAATTGCTCAAGCATCCCAAGTAAATTTTGAAATGAAAAAGCCCACCCTGACAACAGATTTTTATATGATCTCAACATGATAAAACATTTACTTTTCTACATCTCTCACTCTTTTTATAGATCACATTCCTCAGTCTAATGTATACTAAAAGGCATTTCTTTCACCAAGTGAAGAAGAAAGGTGAAGGACACATCACCACTTCAACAGTAGATTCCAACTCTGCTGACAGATATCTATAAGGGGGTCTCAGATGCCTTCTGTGCGCAGCACTGAGCAGGAGAGGCCCAGCATTTGATGAATTCCAATGAGATGAGACCAGGGGTTCATATAGGGGGGCACACTGTGCTGTGATACCACATGGGAAGGTAGATTCACAGGCAATATAAGGCCAGCCAGTCCTCCATGTATCATCTTGCAAGCTCCAGCAAGCCCTTGCTCATCTCAGCTGTTGTTACCTGGTCTCATTATTCCATAGTAGTCCATCAAATTCACCTTGTACATTAATGTAGTACAGCCCTTAAAGTGTCAAAGATATATTGTTGTCCAGATCTAGCATCCTTCTAGCATCATATCATAACCTTTTGTAGCTCTCTGAATGTTGTTTTGGAATATCTGTGGCCTAAATGCAATTGCTTCTACCAGGGATTGCCAGTAGACTCACTAAAGCAACTGGAAAATACTAAGACAATATTTAGGTAAATGCAATAGATTCATTGGCTATACTTGAAGGTAGCAACTGGATCTATGCCTATGTTTCCTCTTTTTCCATGCCCTATTTAAAAAAAAAATCACATGAATGTACACATGCCTCACACTTGCCATACTGGTGGAGTGTGCTGAAGGAAATATGAAGTACTCTCATGATATCTATAAGAGAATAAAATAACTGGATGTGTACATGACACTTTTCTTTGATGTCATTGCATGACAGGCTATAGTGTCAGACTCTCTGCCCCCCCCCCCCACACACACACCTCTATGTTACATAAAAACTTACCACAATTCATTTCATCAGAGTTGTCTCCACAATCATTTTCTCCATCACAAATAAAAGCTGGTAAAACACAGAGTCCAGTTCCACACTGAAAACGGCCTGGTTGACATTTAAATTCAGCTGGAGAAAGAAACAAGTGTTGAACAGCTGCATATATTGCTAATAAAATATGGTGAGTGCTTTTCTAATACTCATAGTTCTAGACTTTCAAAAAAGTTGGGAAATGAGATTTTTAATATATATATATATATATATATATATATATATATATATATATATATATATATATATATATAATCTTCCTGTGTCTCATCCCAATTAAATTAATGAAAATGCTCCCTTCTAAGATACAATGTTTTAAAATCAAATAGCTATCAAATGTTTTGCAATAAACAAGACAGAATGTCTCTACCCTGTAATTTTTAAAGCAAGAAAATAACTATTACTATTATCCAAGGGATTCTAAATTGCTAGTCTTTTTTAATGAAGCAATTAAGTATATTTCTTCTTAGTTGCATTGAAATAAATGGCTTATGCCAGATTTCTTTTTGTTACAAACTTATACCTACACCTTTTCCCTGCAATTATATGATACCTAAACACAAGGAATGAGATCTAATTGCCATGAAAGCTGAATGCCTGTTAACAATAAATTGTGTAATTTTCTCCATTTTAATGTGCCATACAGCATTAGACTGAATGAATAGACCACCAAAATTACTGCATCTGATGATGGAATCATACACACACATATGGAGGAGTAAGCCCACTGAACTCAGTGGAGTTTACTTCTAAGTATGTACAAAACTGCAATACTTCTTATTTAGTATACTTATTTACTTATAATGATTCCCCCTCCCTCCCTCTCATTTTCTGGTAAACAATATAGAGTAGTCACACACACACCAAAAAAACTCCAAACAAAGTAGTCTTCTACATCAAAACAGAAACATCACCTGAATTAGTATGTGTTTAGCTAGATATTTACCTAAAATGTATATTGCTCTTTAAATAGGACTAACTTTGGTACACAGAATAATTACCTAAGAAACTGTAGCAATATTCTAGACATCAAGCAGCAGATAATAATCTGCTTTACCATTATCAAAATATTTTATACAACTGTTAAGATCTTATGCATATTTATTCAGAAATATATCTTACCATTTTTATTATACCTTTTCTCAATAACATAATTCAAGAACAGGAAGGAATAAAAAGATGTTGGATGCAATACACAGAAGAGTTATATAAAAGAGATAACAAAATGAAGGACACATGGAATGAAATCTACAGCGCTATATAAATAAAGAATAATAATAATGAAGACCCATAACAATATGAACCCCAGATTCTGAAAAGTGAGGTGGAAGATGTAATAAGAGAAATTGGGGGTGGGGGGGGCACCAGGAACAGACAATATTCCAGTTGAACTGCTGAAGTTCACATTGAGAGTCAATTCTAGTGCTAATCCACATGTCAACAAATATTGGGGGGGGGGGGACAATAACCAACAAATTGGGAAAAATCATTTTACATCTTCATCCACAAAAAAAGAGACACAAAAGACTTCAGCAACTATAGGACCATAGTGCTAATCTCTCATGCAAGCAAAATCACGCTCAAAACTCTGCTATATAGACTCCTACCATACATGGAGAGAGAAATCCCAGAGGTCCAAGCAGGATTCAAGAAAGGAAGAGGCACTAGAAACCACTTTACAAACATACAGCAGCTAATGAAGCACACCGAAGAATTCATAAAGATAATCAGCATGTGCTGTATACTGTTGATTATAATAAAGCCTTTGACTGGATAGATCATGAAAGGCTATGAAACTGCCAACACATTTGATAATCCTGATGAGGACTCAGGACAAGAGGCTACTGTCAGAAAAGAACGTGGAGAAACAGCATGGTTCCCAATTGGCAAAGGAGTCAGACAAGGCTGCATCTTATCACCCTACTTGTTCAACTTTTATGCAGAACATATTGTAAAAAAAGCAGGCTTGGACACAGAAGGAGGAGTGTAAATAGGAGGAATGAATGAATATCAACAATCTAAAATATGTAGATGACACCAAAGTATTAACAGAAAACCTCACAGACCCAGAACAGATACTAGGGAAGAAAGTGCAAAGGCAGGCCTGCTGTTCAACGCAACGAAAACAAAAATTATGACCACAGAGAATTTACACAAATTCAGACTAGACAATGAGGAAATAGAAAACATAAAAGAATTCTCATACCTAGGATCAAACATCGATAACAGCGGGGATTGCAATCAGGAAATTATAAGAAGATTAAGAATGGGGAAGGCAGCTATCAAAGAACTAGAAAAGATCCTAAAATGCAAAGATATACAACTGAGCACAGAAGTCAGAAGCATACAAGCCATTTTATTCCCTATTACCATGTATGGCTGTGAGAGCTAGACAATCAAGAAACAAGATAGGGGGGAAATCAATTTATTTGAGATGTGGTGTTGGAGAAGAGTGCTGAGGGTTCTGCGGACAGCCAAAAAACAAACAAATGGGTCCTCGAGCAAATAAAGCTAGAGGTCTCCCTGGGAGCTAAGATGATAAAACTGTGGCTGTTGTACTTTGGACACATCATGGGAAGGCACGACTCATTGGAAAAAAACAATAATGCTAGGAAAGGTGGAGGGAAGTAGAAAGAGAGGAAGGCCACATGCCAGATGGATGGATTTTATTATGGAGGTCATGTGTATGAGTTTGCAGGAAATAAGAAGAACAGTGGAGAACGGGGAGTCTTGGAGATGTCACATCCACAGGGTCGCTATGGGTCAAGATCAACTCAAGGGCAATTAACAACAACAACAATAAACTAGATTAATGAATGCTTTAAGAAAATACATTTTAAAAAATAATCCAAGGTGTGTCTGACAGTTCCTTGTATAGTACGGATGTGTGAATGGGAGAATGCTTAGGACACTATACTGTATCTCAGGTGTTTGACAAAAATATGAAGTATTTGTTCATCCTGTAGAATTAAAAGTAACTAGATTCCTCTCAAGCAATGCAGTACCTGAAGAAGGTAACACCAATCCACTGGTTTTACAGTTGTATTAAGGGCATTCAAAAGTGTTGGGAAACAGTTTGTTAATTCAGAGATGGGAATGTCAACAGTACTAAATTAAATCAATTAACCTGAAGGTCAACCTCTTCTTCTTCATATATGCTAAATGTAATTAACCCTATTCCTAGCAGGGTGGATTTCTTACCTTTAGAAAAGGGCATTATACACTCACCTCAGCACCCCAAGCTGCTGTTGATGCAACCACTTCAGACCTTTTACTGGTTCCAGGGGAGGGGTTGGGGAAAGCATTTGATAGTTGCCTAGTAATTGCCCGACATACTTCCAACATTACCTGTTAGTGGTTGGGGAATATGTTGAGTGGTTACTAAGCAGTCACCAAGTGCTTTCTTTCTCCCCTCCCTGGAGCAAGCAAAACATCCAGTTCGGGAGCTTCTCATGCTGGGGATCCTCTTTTGATTATTTAGCTTGTACTTTACCCTAGAAAGCTCCCTCTATTCCCAAATAAAACCTACTAGATGAATTTTCAATATGTAAGAATGAAGAGATGGAGAGGTGGGGAAATCACCAATGCAGACCATGTACAGGCTGAAAAGGCACAGCCACGAATTTACCATCCAGAAAATGCAAGGCTATGCACTTGTGTTTTTCATAAAGAATTTTGGGATATGTTCATGACTGCTGTCTAGAGGTAAGACATTTCTATTACAAAGCAGGGAATTTTTATTACTGTAAGCACTGTTATTCTAAAAATTATCATTCTGGGTATAGCAATCTTTTTCACTTTATAATTAAATATATATGACAAAATCTAATGTTGGGCCCGGTACAAACGGGCCTTTTTGATGCCCTCGTCACGTGCTAGGGTTGCCTGGGGGTGGAGCGCCCACATGCCCCGCAACCCTCGCATGTGACAAGGATGTAACAATGGTAGTGCCCTGTATACTTGGGCGCTGCCATTGTTACATAAGCACCGCGCGGCATCTGCACGGTGCCACACGGCACCACATGGTGCTTAAGTAACGAGTGTGCCAGGGACACACTTGTTATGCCGCCGCTGCGGCTTGAAAAGAACCCGCTTTTTGTGGGTTCTTTTTCTGCCCACGGGAAGCTGCGGCTTCCCTCCAGTGGAAAAATAAGTGCCAGGAGGCCACCCTTTTTGGGTGGTCTATACCGCACCTAAGTTCAATTTAGAGCAGACCTATTTCAATGAATAGGTTTCTTAGGGAACATCCGCGCTGTAGAAATAATGCATTTTAAGTGGTGTAGCTCCATCCTATGGAGTCTTAGGGTTTATAGGTCCTGAACAGACAGGCCAAAATAAAGCTGCTTCGGGTCATTTTGGAAGTGTGCTGTTCAAATGAAGCATGTGTTCTAAGAGGCCAGAAGCCACACCAAAGCCACACTCCAATCCTAAAGAATAGAGTGCAGCTTTGGCGCAACTTAGGGCTTCTTAAGATGCATGTATCTTTTAAACATCATACCTCCAAAGTGCCTCGATGCAGTTTTATTTTGGCCTGTCTGTTCAGGCCCATAGTTTTACAAGGCGTTTAGCCTTTTGTGCCAAAGAGTGCTGGTATCTTACAAAACTACAAATTCCAGGATTCTCTCAAATGGAACCGTGGCAGTTAAAGTGGTGTCAAACTGCATTATTTCTACAATATGGATGCACCCTTAGTCCCATCTAACATGATTTCAACGGGCATGTTCTACTTAGAATGAACACTTGACTGAGCCCATAGGAATGAAATCAATTTGGGGGGGAAAACACAAAAAACCTAAAAATGATGTTGCATTACTTTTCCAGTTTGAAATGATAAGTTAATACACCTTTCTAATATCTGCAACACTACATCTCAAACATACTGTTTCTATTTATACGTACGACATTCTTCGGGTTCATCTGATCCATCTCCACAGTCATCAACAGTGTCACATTTCCACCAGAATGGAATACATTTGTCAGTCTTGCAGCGAAACTGCAGGAGAAAGATATAGCAAGAAATATTAATAGTTTTGGTTGTACAACTTAAATATTTCATAGAAATAACAATAATATAATCAGCATCTATTTTCACAGGTTGGACCTTGCTATTCCTTGTAATTTATTTCCGGTTGCTATCTTTTGAGACATTTTAAAAAGTCATGTTAAAGTTTCAGAGTTCTTGTATCAACCTTTCTTAAGGAATGCATTTCGTTAATGCGAGTAACACTTTCTTGTTCTGTGCCTTCAAGCTGTTACCAACATATGGCGACCCTAAAGGGAACCTGTCACAGGAGTCGCCTTCCTCTGAAGCTGAGAGAGTATTACTTGCTCTAGGTCAGTCAGTGGGTTTCCATGGCCAAGTAGGGATTCTAATGCTGGAAAGTGTTAAAAAGCCAGTGTGATGTAGTGGTTTGATGTTGATCAAACCACTACACCACACTGGCTTTTTAACACTTTCTTCAGATTATATAAATCAAGATGAGTTGCAATAACCTAGGACCCAAATAGACAGGCCAAAATAAAGTTGCTTCGGGTCACTTTGGAGGTATGCTGTTTAAATGCTGCATGCGACCAAGAGGCCAGAAACCGCACCAAAGCAACGCCCCAGTCCTAAGGACTAGAGAGCAGCTTTGGCACAGCTTCTAGTCTCTTAAAATGTGTGTGTCATTTAAACAGCATACCTCCAAAGTGACCCGAAGTAGCTTTATTTTGGCCTGTCTATTTGGGTCCTTAGATTCAGAGCTGTACTTTCAAAAGTGTTTCATCATACAATGGGAGATCCAAATTTTTGAACAATTCCCACTTAATATAATTACATTAAAAATAAAAGACTGAGATTATAATTACAGTCCAAGGCCCACTTTCCTTAAAGTAAGTGTTACTGTACTCAGTGGAACTTCCTTCTAAATAAACATGCACAGGATTACATTATGATATGCTAAACTCTGACACATTTATTAATAATAAATAAGTAAATAAAAGCTTGTAAAATGTGGGCTAGACTAGGTAATTGTTACATGGATTTGTAATTGGTTGACTGGCCAAACCCAAAGGGTTCTCAACAATGGCTCCTCTTCATCCAAGAGAGAAGTGACCAGTGGGGTCCCACAGGGCTCTGTCCTGGGCCGAGTGTTATTCAACATATTTATCAATGACTTGGATGATAGAATTGGGGGCATACTCATCAAATTTGCAGATGACACCAAATTAGGAGGAATAGCTAATACTCCAGAGGACAGGATCAAAATTCAAAATGACCTGAATAGACTAGAAAGCTGGGCCAAAGCTAACAAAATGAAATTCAACATTGAGAAATGTAAGGTACTGCACTTAGGGCAGAAAAATGAAATGCACAGATATAGGATGGGTGACACCTGGCTGAATGAGACTACATGTGAAAAGGATCTAGGAGTCCAAGTAGACCACAAGTTGAACATGAGTCAACAGTGTGATGCGGCAGCTAAAAAGGTCAATGCAATTTTAGGCTGCATCAATAAAAGTATAGTGTATAGATCAGGGGTAGGCAACCTGCGGCCCGTGGGCCGGATGCGGCCCGGCAAGGCCTTGGGACCGGCCCCAGCCCGGTCCTGCCGCCGATTGCCGCCGGAGACTTTGGCCTCTAGCGTGAGGGCGTGGGGCCTTTGGCCTATCAGGAGGAGGCGGGCAAGGGGGGGCAAGCGGCAGGCAAGGGGGGCAACTGTCTATAGAAGCCTCCAAAACATGCATTTATATTAACAATTTTTAAAAAATCAGCAATTTTTTTTGCGTGTCCTCCATTTTTTTAAAAAAGTGTCCTCCATTTGAAAATTTTGTCCTACATTTGGCCCGGTTTATTTATTTAATTAATGTTTTAAAAAATTTTTATTTGGCTTCGGCCCCCCCAGTTGTCTGAGGGACAGCAACCCGGCCCTCGGCTCAAAAATGTTGCCTACCCCTGGTATAGATCAAGAGAAGTACTAGTGCCACTGTATTCTGCTTTGGTCAGGCCCCACCTGGAATATTGTGTCCAGTTCTGGGCACCACAATTCAAGAAGGACATTGAGAAATGAGCATGTGCAAAAGAGGGCGACTAAAATGGTGAAGGGTCTGGAAACCATGTCCTATGAGGAATGACTTAGGGAGCTGGGGATGTTTAGCCTGGAGACAAGAAGGTTAAGAGGTGATATGATAGCCCTATTTAAATATTTGAAGGGATGTCATATTGAGGAGGGAGTGAGCTTGTTTTCTGCTGCTCCAGAGAACAGGACCCGAAACAATGGATGCAAGCTACAGGAAAAGAGATTCCACCTCAACATTAGTAGGAACTTCCTGACAGTAAGGGCTGGTTGACAGTGGAACAAACTCCCTCCGAGAGTGGTGGAGTCTCCCTCCTTTAAGCAGAGGCTAGATGGCCATCTGTTAGGGATGCTTTGATTGAGATTTCCTGCATGGCAGGGGATTGGACTGGATGGCCCTTGTGGTCTCTTCCAACTCTACGATTCTATGATTTGTATCCCACCCAATCAATGAGGAATCCAGACAACTAACAACAGTGGAAGTACAATAAAAATACAATAAAAAACAAACTAATCCCTTCCCAGCCACCCAGCCATATAAAACAGACAATAACAATAAGCAATATCAATACAGTGTCAGTCAACAGGAAAAGATAAGAATGTTACAAGTCAAACGAGGCTCATAGAAAATTTCCTCCATTTCAAAATATCTAAATACATGAAGGAGGACTCTTACAAATGTTATGTTTACAAACAGTATACGTACTTGGCTGGCTGTGCAATTTGATAAGCAGGTCTTATTATCTGCAGCAAGGTAAAAGTTGGTGGGACAAGCACAAGTGTGTGTTTTGCCAGGGGCTAGGAGACACAGGTGACTACATCCACCATTAGTTAATGCACATATATGTTTAGGCACTATGAATGCAAAAGAACAGTTAAAAGTTATCAGTAAGATTCATGGGAAAACAACATAAAGCAACATAATTAAGTTTTTCCCTTAAATGTTTAGAAATATTGTTTGCAAAAAGAAGTGAAAAAGAAATGGCAGGGTGAGAAGTAAATGTATATTTGTCTGAAATATATTTTTGTATTCACATAAATATATTCATGCCAACTGGGTATAAAATATAGTGGTTAAGAAATAAAACCACTTTCATAATTTGGTACTATTTCAGCCAATTCATGTTCTTCCAACATACAGAAATACTCTGAAAAGGTGATGTTATTTTAAATTCTGCACACTTGTCGACCCTTTCTAGAAAAAAAAGGCACCATGGAGTACACTGCTATATTGCACAGGGGGGATCAGCAAAATGATATGTCCAATACCAGTTCTGGGATGTTACTGTCTTCAACTCCATGCAAGATCCACTAACAGAACTGAGAGAGAATTGACATTTACTAGGCTATTGGAAGCTGGTCCTTAGAGTGGTTCTACTCACAGGGTCATATTTTCAATGAAAGTAATATTTTCAATGACTTTTTTTTAAACTTTTGTCTGTTTTTGCAAGTCTGAAGGATTATTGAAGTTTATTGATAATCAAAACCATTAAAACTTTATTGCCAATAATTGCTTGGCTGAAAAAAATCTAAAATTATTTACCATTAGGTTGTCTATAGGAATGATATACTTGGATATCAGTGATAGCATGCCATGAGTTAATCAATGCTACTTTATCTGATCCAGAGGTTTTATGGGCACGGTTGACAGTCTTGGTTTTCCCATCAGTCCAGTATATGTAGTCTTCAAATAATGTGAGAGCAATCACCCCTAGAATATGTTGATTAGGGACTGCAACAGAATATAAAATTAATGTTAAGCTTTGGTAGATTGCCAGTTAAAATATTTCATACTGTGAAAGCTGACAAAGACAACTATTGTGTTACTTCTGAATAATTGCTGGGACAACTTGTCAAGCATGAAGGCTCTTTGTTAGCTTTTAAAAGTATCAGATTATGATTAGATACATCAGTCCTCCTTGATTAGGTTTTCTTGGCCTAATCATCATGAGATGAGTACTATTTATCCATAACCTCCTGCAGCAGATGCATTGGTATATGCAGATGTGCAAACACACACACACACAGAGGAAGACTCTTTAGTAAGAAAGGGGTGATAGCTTCTAACCAGCCTAAATTCCCCAGAAGTTATGGCCCACTTTTAACTTTCTCCTTTCCCACATCTTGTAAAGCAGGGGTAGGCAACCTTTTTGAGATGAGGGCCGGGTTGCTGTCCCTCAGACAACTGGGGGGCCGAACTCAAAATAGCGCCCAGAGCGGCGCGGAAGCTGCGGTGGGGGCGGCAATTGGCCGCAGGACCGGGCTGGGCCCGGTCCCAAGGCCTCGCTGGGCCGGATCCGGCCCGCAGGTCGTAGGTTGCCGACCCCTGTTGTAAAGCAATGAATCTGTATTTATGGTTGGTGTAGAAGAAGGTTGTTTCTGCAATCTCATATTCCTCTTGCAAATGGTTTATAGCATTTGCACAGGCAAAAATAGTTTCAGGGTGGGCATCAGAAAACACTGATAAGCAATTTTACTCAGTTTAGTGGTTACATAATCACACCTGAATCCCCTTAGGATGGTATTTTCTACCTTAGTGAGATGTTGCTTAAGAACAGCCTCAGCCAATTGATGACCAATCATAACAGTGAGACCAGACAGAAGGCATTGGGTTATACAAGGCCCACTTTATTTGACCTAAGGACCTATTTAATGACCAGAAACTGGGAATAAGCAATGGGTGGGGAGAAGAGCTGAAGCCAGGTGTCAAGCTGTGATCACCTCCTCAGTTTTCCCTTAGACATAACACCTGACCCAAAGGACAATCAAATATCATACATATTGCTTCCTGGCCAGCCATTTACTGGAATTCAGACCAAGAGCACTTCTCCCCCAAGTCTGTAGACTTTATAGGAGAGAGGAACCAGCTGTTCAAACCCAAGGGGAAGCTCTTCCTACCTCCCCAGGCCCCCATTCTTTTGGAAGAGTCCTAGAACCCAACATTTCACCAAAAGGTGAAAGTGTACACTGAACTCTGATATTCCTCCCATAACTTGCCAATGACAACCTATTTACAGACACCACCTGAGCCAATTGACAGTGTCCTTCAGATACAGTGTGGAGTAGGCCAAACAAACAAACAAAAAACACCTCCACAAAAACAAAACAAAACAAAACCATCATATGTAAATGGGAGAAAATTCCTACCCAGTCCCAAACCACCATCATTCACACTGCTATGCTGGTCAGATTGGTCCAGGAAGAAAATTCAAAAGGGGCTTGTGAAGGAGTGGCAGGGCCATAAAATTCCTCTTGGTCTACCCAGCTGACACACTACAGCTTGGCACCCAAGTATGAAGCCAATTAAGAAGATTTCCATACCTGGCTGAATCGCTGATAAAACATCCCGGTGCGCTTCCTCAATCGTCATGGAATCATCGCTCCCTCTAGCTTCCCTGAATCGTCTCAAGGGGAGTGGATTTCCTCTGAATGAAAATTTTGCATTCAGAGGAAATCTGCTCCCCTTGAGATGTTTCAGGGATGCTAGAGGGAGTGATGATTCCATGATGGTTGAGGAAGTGTCTTCAGACACACATGCTTCCTCCACATTTGAGGGACATTTCAGGAATGTTTTATCAGCAATTCATCCAGATATGAAAATCTTGTAAATCTGTCTCCTATTCCTGGAGGCCATCAAATTGTGTAATCCTCAGAG
>NC_056522.1:228478700-228514745 GCF_019175285.1 Sceloporus undulatus | reverse complement strand
CGTCTGTCAGATACCTGGATTCAGGCATGCATCCTGTTGTAGTGTTGCTTCTGGTTATCAAGTGACTAATAAATGTAAATGCATAAGCCATAATTTAATGAAACCAGTAATGCATGTGGCCTAAAGCATGGTATAGCTATTTGAGCATTGGACTATGACTATGACGTCCAGAGTCTTAATCCCTGTTTAGCGATGGAAAGCACTGGGTGACCTTGGGCAAGTCACATTCTTTTAGCCACAGAGGAAGGCAAAGTCTGGATGGATGAGAGAATGGGGGGGTCCTTTTTTAAAGTATTAAAGTACAGTACTTATTGGCTTGACCTCAGACTTTTTGGGTCAATTTTTTGACTAAAATTGGTAGACCTATATATGAGTAAATACAATATTTATGTCAGAGAGGGGCTGCTTCTTGATATTATTATTATTATTATTATTATTATTATTATTATTATTATTATTATTATTATTTAAAAACATATTCAAGTGTTTGTGCTAAATTCCATCATACTGTACAGCATTATTTCTAAATCTAGTATATGTCTTGTTTTAGAAATGTTGCAATTTAAAAAGTTTACACGTGTCATCAGTGTCTACATCTCATCTTACTGATTTGTATAACATATCATACAGCTATTGTGCCATCTGTATTAAAGATAGATGAGCACATATAATGGAAGATATAGTGACACATGAAAATATGTATCTTGAAGCTATTGAACATCATTTCTATGCTACTTCACATTGAGGAAATTTGTGAGCCACTGAGATGGGGTGACTTGGAGATTGAACAGCACAAAAGTTTTCACTTACAGTCTGTGTAAGCCAACTGACACCAAAAGTGTTGGGAAGGGGGCTATCATGTAGTAATGACAATGGAGAAGAAATGATACTTTTAGGGTACCAGTCTATCTATATAGGTTATCTAATGAAGCTGTTCCAAGTAGCAATAAATGTATTACATAAAGGATGTGTTAGAGCTGTGAAAGAGGAGGATTGTATTGTCCACTTTAACAATTTTGCCAGAAACACTGTAAGCTAAATAATTTATATTTAAATTTAAATAATTTATATTTTTTTCCATTTAAATATTATGATTGTCACAAATCTCATGATGTGCCTCTGGCATCTGTCTGACGAGTTGTAATAGAGGAGTTTAAATTTGTACATCCTGGAGATGGAACGACAGAAGATTAATTCTACCTCAAATTTACCATTATGTGATAAAATTAATAAGGCTATAGTGGCATCTCATCACCAGAGGTTTTTGCGTGAAATAGAGAGAAGGACAAATGCTGGTTTATCTTACATGATTTTACACCTCATTTGGAAGGGATTTCTGCCACTGAGATTCGACAACTATGCCTTCACAATAACTATCAGTAGAATGCTACTTTTCTATATGTGATGAGGCTGTAGATGATCACTATCACTATTTAATGTGATAGTCTGAACCAAGATGGACATTTTGTTTAAGGACTGCCTTGACTTAGTTCTTGCTGCTAAGTGTGTCATTTCTGACTACTTGGCCTCTGATTTTTCCTTTGTCTGATCATCATTTAATTTCTTCTACTCTTACTTACTTATATCCCACCTCCTCCTCATACTAATCAACACTATTTTCGTGATCTTCAGTCTGTTAACTGTGACCATCTCAGTCATTCTTTGGATTCATCTCTCTCTTCTCTATCTCTTAGGGACTCTGCTGACTCAGCGATGTCTTTATTTAACTATTCTTTCTCCAACTCTTGACAGCTTTGTCCTGTTTATGTGCACATGTCTTCCTCTACAAATAGGCCTCAGCCCTGGCTTACTCCCATTGTTAGGTTTGTCTGGTCCTGCTCTCAGGAGTGGGCCAATTTTATTCATTATAAATTTGTCCTTTTATCCTTTTCATGTGCCCTGTCTATGGCAAAACAGAATTACTTTAAATCATTGATCTGCACCAATGAGACGTGCCTGCAGCGTTTGTTCTCCTGTTTCAACTCCTTGCTAAAACCTTCCTCTCCTCCCATCACTTCATTATTTTACCCTACCGACTTCGCCAACTAATTCATTACTAAGATCACTACTATTCAATCTGAGATAGTTCTTCCTGACTTGTCTTCTATCACTAATCTTCTGGTACCTTCAACTAAAAAGTTCTCTGTGTTTCCTCCTATTTCTTTGGACGAACTCTCTACGCTGCTGAACTCTTCCAAACCTGCAACATGTTCTCTTCATCCAATTCTCTCTCGCCTTCTAATCTCTAAAGCCCCTTCTTTCCTCCCCTCACTTCTCTTTATTTTTAATCTCTCTCTCTCTTTGGGCTCCTTTCCTTCAGACTTTAAACATGTTTTTGTTTCCCCAATTCTGAAAAAAAATCTTCTCTTGACCCCTCTTCTTTGTCCAGCTATCATCCAATTTCTCTTCTTTCTAAGGGTTTGGAAGGGGTCGTTTATTCTCGCTGTCTTGAGTTTCTCGAAGCCAACTCCATTCTAGATCCCTTTCAGTCTGGTTTCCATCCATGGCATTCTGCAGAGACAGCCCTCACAAAGATTTCTAACGATCTTTTACGGGCCAAGGTGAATGGCCTTTACTCTGTTCTTATTCTCCTTTATTTGTCTGTGGCTTTCGACACTGTGGATCACTGTCTTTTAGTTGATATACTTTTTGACCTCAGGTTCTCGATTTAATTGGTTTAAATCTTAGTTGTCAGATCTTTTACAGTGGTCACGGGTGGTCAGACTTCGTCCTCTGTTCCCCTATCTGTTGGAGTTCCTCAGGGCTCTGTTTTGAGCCCCCTACTGTTCTCTCTTTACACATTGTCTAGGAAAACTTATCAGCTCTTTAGGTTTTTCCTATCATCTGTACGCCAATGACACTCAGCTGTATCTTTCCACCCCTGACCTTTCTCCAAGTCTTGAACTGCAAATTTCATCTTGTCTTATAGCTGTCTCTCAGTGGATGTGTCATTGGCGTTTGAAGCTCAACATATCCAAGACGGAGCTTCTTGTCTTTCCACCTAAGTCCTCCCTTCAATACTCCTTTTCTGTTTCTGTCGAAAATACCTCTATTTGACTGGTCCAGGAAGCCCGCAGTCTTGGTTTCACTTTTGCTTCCTCTCTGTCTTTTAACACCCACATCCAAGCCACAGCCAAAGGCTGTAGATTCTTTCTTTACAACATTGCCAAAATCTGTCCATTTCTCTTGACCTTCACTGCGAAGACTCTAGTCCACACTCTGGTGGTCTCCCGACTAGATTACTACAACCTCCTTCTGGCAGGGCTTCCTCTCTCTCATCTTCACCCTTTAATTTCTGTTCAGCATTCAGTGGCACACATCATTACATCCGCTTGCCGATTTGACCAGGTTTCTCCTTTATTATCATCCCTTCACTGGCTCCCTTTCCCTTCCGTATTCAGTATAAGCTTCTGTTGTTGACCTTTAAAGCCCTGCATGAGCTGACCCCTCTTTATTTATCTGAATTTCTTTCTCCTCACATTCCCACTCGTACCCTCCATTCTAGTAGCCAAGGTCTGCTGTCCCAGCCTAGGATCTCTACTGCCCCGTCCCAGATTTGCCCCTTCTCACTTGCTGCCCCTCACTCCTGGAACCTTCTACCCCACGAACACGGGTCATCACTTCTTTGACCACTTTTAAATCTGAATTGAAGACTATCCTGTTCAGGGAAGCATTACCAGGCGCTGTGTGATTATCTATCTGATTTTTGATTGGATAGTTGATGTTGTTGATTTTAATTGTTCCCTGTTTATTTTAACCAATTCTATTTTATATTATTACCTATTGTTTTATACATATTTAGTAGATTGTATGCCATTGGCAGGTTTAATTTTTATTGATTTGATCATTTGTATGTACAGCACTGTGTACATTTACAGCGCTATATAAATAAATAAATAAATAATCTGATGATGATGATCAAGCTAAAATTATGATCAAGCTAAAATTTTGAAAAATGTGTGAGTGGTGCAATTAGCCGTGGTGGCCCCAAAGCTGTGGAGACATTTTGTGGGATCAAATTTAATAAAATACTGTAAAGGGATTGATTTATTTTCAAGCTCAAGAAAGAAAGCAAAGCACACTTTACGAGTTTTATGTACCATTTTTGGTGTGTACTATTGTTTAAACAGCATTTCTTAGTACTTTTTGATGTACTTTTAGACAAAATGGTGCATAGCTTTGTCTAGGTCATTCTCTGGTTTTAAAAAATCTTTTCATGTTTTCCATATTTATGGCTGATATGACCATAATGGTTGATATAATAATAAAGTGCAAATAGCACCTGTGAGATTATAAAAAGCAGAAAATGAGAAAGAACAAAATACAACACAGTTTCATATGTACTTACCACTTTTTTTAAAAAAAAGTTATAATAGTAATAGCGTGTGTTGTGAGCCTTCAAGTCATTTCCAACCTATGGTAACCCTAAGGCAAACATATCATGGGTTTTCTTGGTAAGATTTGTTCAGTGGGGGGTTGCCATTGCCATCCTCTGAGCCTGAGAGAGTGTGACATGCCCAATAAGTTTCCATGGCTGAGCCGTGATTCAAACCCTGGATTCCCAGTCACCTAGTCCAATGCTCAGACCACTACACCATGCTGACTCTCTAAATAATAGTAAACTATAGTTATGGTAAAATTTACTCAGAATCCTGTTGCTGAATGATGGTTCATCACACTGATATAGTGCACTTTCTGTAGGGTTGCACAATGGCAGGTGAAAAAAGGCAAAGAAAACTTCACTGTTGCTGTGGAGAAAGTAAATCTGTCAGCTCATAAGTGGCCTATTCTTACAGTAGCTGGTTCCTTTGTGGGTCATTGTAGTAGGCATGTGCTGTGTTACAGTATTCATTTCCACAAGGCAATGAAATAAAATGAACATTTTGTATTTATGTGAGGTACAGTGGACCCTTGGTAACTCTTGATGTTTGGTTCCAGCACACACACACACACACACACACACACACACCCGCCATGGATACCAAAATCTGTGGATGCTCAAGTCGTATTAAGTATAAAGATGTAGTAAATTTTGTCCTTCAAGCCATGGATGGCTGAACTGATAGATAAAGAATCTGTCAATATGGATGGGTGACTGTATGTGTACTGATTCCTTTCCCCCATCATATTACTTTTAAAAATGCTGGCTGGAAACCTTCATGGCAGTTACAAATGTGTAACCTGGAATTACCTATGTGTGACTGAAGTGTGATGCATAACAATTTCAATTAAGTGGTTTTCAATATATTTTACTGATACTAGAAATAGATGAGTTCAACTATTAGTTTTTGAAAATATTTTGCTATGAGGGTATAATATCTTCATTCTTCATTTCATACTTCTTGGCACATAAGATTGTTTAAAATGTTCATAAGAACATTCTTTTCCACAATGAGTATAATAGATATAGATGAACAGAATGCCTTCACTTTATTATTTTTTGGAACGCAGCTCACCTTTATGTCTACGAGAGCCATCCATGTTGGAAAATTCAATATGGTTTTCATCAGCCCAGTAGAGTCTTCTGTTGACATAATCTATTGTCAGAGCCATTGGTCTAGATATCTGTGTTTCTACCAGAACTGTCTGATTAGAGCCATCCATACCAGCACGACCAATGTGAGGATACTCACAGCAATCAATCCAGTACAAATATCTAGGAAACAAAATCAAGAGCTATTCTGTTTGTTGATTTTAAAAAGTACTCATTTTTAAATGTTAATAAGCTTGGAACCAAGGACTGCTCTATTACTACAATACTGAGAAGGTGTTTGGGGTATTTGCTTGTAAGCAAATACACTTAGGTTAAATAAATATGCTTTAGGATTGCTCATTAGTGTTTAGCATGTTGCTTAATTTGAAACTCACCAACTGTCAAAACAGTGGGAAATGGACACACTGTAGCACAAACTAGACCTCAAGATTGCAAACATGCCCTGCCTCAAATCTTCACACCATATTAACATACAGAGCAGACAGCAAAATAGGAGCGCTTACCAGAGTGCTGAACACACACACACACACACACACACACACACACACACACACACACGTAGATACAATTCCTTCTTTCATTTCTCCCAGTGCTGTTCTAGTTCACTTACAGTGTTGAAAATGGTAATGGAAAAAGTATTTGAAGCAATGTCTAAAGTTAGGTACACTGAGGGAGAGAAAATAAGGCCCACTACCACTTTCCTATGTGCTTCTTTGGTTCTTGTAAGATTTTCTCCATCCTTGGGCACTTTATGAGAAAGGCATGCAAATTGGATTTTGAATAAAAGTAATCATAATTTTACTTTTGGAATTTTGAAGCAAAACTAAGGCTGCGTTAGCACTGTAGAAATAATCTGGTTTAACACCACTTTAACTGCCATGGCTCCAGTCTATGGATTCCTAGAATTTTTAGCTTGTTGTGGTATCAGAGCTCTTGACAGAGAAGGCTAAATACCTCATAGAACTGTGCATCCCAGGATTCCATAGCATGGCACTTAACTTGTTAAACTGGGTGAAATCTGACAAAATATTCCATGAGAATGGGTTTGTCAAACATCCCTAATCTGGGATCCCTAATCTCAGTCCCTGCAATAGTTTATACAAATTTCTTTGTCTTTCACATTAGTTGCATACAAAATTGTAAAACTACTAAACAACAACATTATTTATTAAGCACAGTTTATGGTGACAAGGATACATCATTACTAGATGCTATCAATTAACATCATTACTTTGTATTAACATTGCCTACCCAACTTGAGGATCCAAACAGAGATCTCTGGGGAACTTCACCCTTTTCCTCACAACAACAGTAGGGTATAAGCCATTGAGTTTTGATACTTCAATAATCCTTTTTTCTGTATCAGACCAGTAGAGATTTTTTCCAACCCAGTCAACAGCTAGTGCATTAGGAACAGCTGTGTTATGAACTACCTAGAGAAATTAAAATTGTATAAGTAGTAGAATATAAAGAACAAGAATATGTTTAAAATGAGACTACAAAAGCTTCTTTTGAAATGAAATAAAATAATATATAGCACTGGCAAATGCAATTTTGTAACTAGTAACTACCCTATGTCTTTTCACTTGGACATAAGTCTCACTGGATAACAGGAGATTTACTTCCAGGTGCATAGAATGTAGCCTAAAGCTCACAATGCATAATGCATAAATTATTTGAGAGAAAAGGATGTAATTCTTACAATGTACAAAACAACAACAATCAAAAAAACCAAAGCTATAAGTTAACAAGGTCCTATAAAGCTGTTTTTATATAGTAATTTTATTAATTCTTTTGGCAAGGACAAAAAGTACCACCATTCCCAACATACCACCCTGAAGTTACCTCATTTTATTCAATTTTTAAATCTAAACAGGCTCAGTCTTAGTTAGTACTTGGATAAGATGTTACTATTGAATATCTGTGATCTCCATAGTAGGCTAAGAAAGAATCCTGTCTGAAATCCTGCTGATTTACTGCCAGTTAGAGGAAACAATGATGGGCTAGACAGACCAATGATTTGCCGAAGTATAGAGCAGCTTCCTATGTCTGACAATCCAGTCTTCTTCTTCTTCTTCTTAAATTCCATGCTATGTCATTGTCTTTTTTCAGAGGTTCAGTTTGTCAGAAGTGAAGAAAGCACCAATGTTTGTCCCTTTGGTAGTTAGGGTAGTTAGAGAGGGAACCTTCTTAGCTGCCTCAAGAAGTAGGTTTTTTGGCAGCCCCTTCTGAATTGAGCTCATTCAGTATGGAAGTGAACAACAAAGATTTAACTTGGATTCATCCTGGATTATTTTCACAATGTGAATAACCCCTTTGTCTCCAAAAAGGAAACAGCCATAAGGCTTGACTTCTGCCTCAAGATAGCTGCTCTTATCCACACGGATAGAAGTCAGCTTTAGGGACTCTTCGACTATGTTTAGGGTTTTCCCCCTATTATTATTATTAAGCTTTATTTATATAGTGCTGTAAATTTACACAGCACTGTACATTCAATCTTTTAATTAGACGGTTCCCTGCCCTCAGGCTTACAATCTAAGAAGACACAACACAAAAGGAGAAGGGAATGGTTGTGGGGAAGGGGATCAGGTCCTTAAGTTCATCTTTCCCTCTGAGGCCTGGACCAAGGCAGATGGACTGGAGGGAGGGCTCTGTTTCTTAAGGATAGGCCCAATGGCATTGGGCTTGCCATTACACTCCCTCCAGGTTGGATGGCTTGCCTTTCTTCCTCTCTGGATGATGGTGGATGGAGGGGTGGGCTCTTCTTTCAGGGAAGGCCTGTTGGAGCTGGGATCCCTTTCTCCCTCTCTGGATGATGGTGGATGGAGGGGTGACTATCTATTGACTATCTATTTTCCTACTTTGTATGGATTTATTTGTAATAATAAAATAATCTCTTTTTTTAACCTTACCAGAGTTTCTTGTTTTATACCAGAAACTCAGATGTATTGGGGCAAAGTGCACACTCTACATAATTAAATACCAATAAATTCCTACACGATTACATTCAAATGTCTATGGCATTTTGCAGGATTAGTTGATTTTTTTTGAAAACACAGCATCATAATGAGATAGTTCATTAGGCAAAACCTCTAGCAATGATGTTTAAAGAGAGTTGGCAACAGTTGCCATATTTAGCTTTAGGAACTACATTTGTCAATCACTGTCCCATTGTAGGCACAGGCTGATGTCAGCAGTTTAGAGATAAATGTGGAGAATTCTTGTCCTTACCTTTAAGTGATGGCAGGCAATGGATGCATTTGGTAGGAGGTACTGCAGGTAGTGCCATGTAAGTATAGTATCATCACTTAAAGGATAAAAATTCTCCACATCTATGTCTACACATATTATCAGTTTTGCTCAGCGTACAATCTCACTGGACACTATTGCAAACAAAATCAAAAATCCTGTTTGAGCATACAAAACCAGTTGTACAGTTCTTCAAACTTGGGCCCATGGCAGCTACATTTAGAAAGTTTAGTTTGTGGAAGGAACAATGCCAGCAGTTACTATATATATTAAGAATTTCACTATACAAAAATGTGTATAATTTTCCCAGGTATTCTATGCAACAAGTAATTAGCTTACTTGCTAATTAGCTTACTTACTGTTCACCGCTATGATCTTTGGAATAGCGGTATATAAATAAAACAAATTATTATTATTAATTAAGTATCACAGTTCATCATACTGGTTTTCTACAAGGACTGCCTGGAGGAGTTGTGCATGGATTCTCATTAGCAGCTAACAAAAGTTCAGCTAAAGCTTAAAATATAGGTTTGCTGTTGTATGCAAACATGAAAGTGCATTGTAAACTGATGGCAGTACAGATAAACAACCACACAAACACCGAGCAGACTGAAAGCTACAAAATGGATAGATGGATACTGATCTCTATAGTGGTATCACAGGAAAAACTTTGTAGTTGCTGGGATTCCATTTGCAAACATCATATATTAATAATCATAACTTTTATGGGGATGAACAACAATAATAAAAATAATGTTGAATGAGACAGTCTAAGTATGATGGTATGTCCTACATTCCAAATGAAGATAATTGCCTGATATATTACACTCAATATGAGTGAATTCCTTCCAATCTGTTCCTTTTTTCCTTCCCAGTGAGTTCACCCTGCTCTGTATTCCACTCCATCTGTTACTTGGTTTAAACCATGGAAAATCTTTAAAATTGATTTCTGGATTAGTACATGCACAATTTGTTTGATTTTATCAGTATAACATTTTAAACTGTGCTTTAATCGATATAACATGTAAGAAAAAACAAGCTGAAGATAGAAAACTGTTGCAAACTGCATGTGTGAAGAAATCTGAGCCAAGTTCAGAAATCAAAAACAAAAGAAAAGCAGATCAGTAATTTACTACTGCCATATTAGAAATGAACATTTAAATCCCCAAGAGATATGAAAATAATTAAATGGAAATAACGTAATAATCCTTACAATACAGTTCTTAGGACAAGGAAGCCACATAAATTTTGGGGAGTGGTAACCATTTATTCACGGCTGTAACAATACCTGGTTTATATTTGTACATAAAAATGCATTTAAACTAGCATGTACTTTGTGTGTATGTATGCGTATTTGTTGTTTATGCTGTGTGCCTTCAAATGCTTTCCAAATTATGCTGATCTTAACATGACCCTATCACGGGTTTTCCTTGGCAAGATTTGTTCAGAGGAGGTTTGCCATTGCATTCTCTCTCTCTCTCTACACACACACACACATGAGCTCAATTGACCTGTAGATTTAAATTTCTTAAAATGTTGGATCCAAACATATAGTCATATGCACAGAAGACACAAAGAAATCAGTTAAACACGATGACTTCAATGTGCCTTTTCCAAGTATGATCAAATTTTGATAAATTGATTTTTATTCTGTAGTTACAATTTTATTTGCTTCAACTTGGCAAATATATCATACAACAATATTTACTAGGGATCCAAATAATGTTAATACTTCCATTTTTACTTCCCAATCACCTTGACATCACTTCCATTCAGATTCATTCTGTTTATTCTGCTACCATTTGGTCTGCTGGAATCAATCCAATAGATGAATTCTTCTCTGTAATCAAAGTCTATTGCTATCACATTGTTTAGACCCTAAAAAAAGAAAGAAAGAAAGAAACAATTAACCTTGCTTTTTCTAAACATGATTTAGCATTAGCATTACAATGTGCATAGGTATGATAATCAAATATTAATCAAAATGACATAATTAGGTAGCATGTATCTAGCATATTTGCATGTCTGATTTTATATTTTAAGACAACACGAAGATAAAATGGGTCTTTTAAATTAGGGACTAACAATTATCCAAACAGAAAAAGAATTATCTTGAAGAGAACATTATTCAAGTTTAGAACTTTGTTTTTTGGAACATGGTTGACAGCATATAATTAGTCACTGATACTGATGTATTCATATTTACAAGACAACAGTATTGTGTGGGTTCTGAATAAGGAATCCACTTCCAAACCTAGCAAAAATGTTGCACAATTTGTTTAACCTGTCATGGGTATATCATGGGCAAAAACCTGAGGTGAACTGTGGCATCCAATTTCAGGCCAGTGTTTCAGCAAAGATGAGTTAGACGTATTTACAACGTAGCTGAGATATGACAATAGCTGGTAAACTGGATGCCTTTTGGGACATATATACTAGCTTCCAATACAAGGCACAACTGGGATAGATGCCACTATCAGTGACATGCTGGTTCAGGTTAGAGGTATAAATGCCCATTATAGTAGTATATGCTAAGTGATCCAGGAAATATGGCTAGTGGTGGTGGTGTAATGTCAGGACATACATTTCGCTGTAGATGTGCATGTTCTGCTCCTGGTCTGGGATTTTCACCACTGCTTCTCAGATCAGCTGGGTCCCTCTCAGTTGAGGGGAAAGGATGAAGGAGGGGGGAGTAATGTCGTGCCCTGTGTAGAAGCTGGAGATTCACAGGAGGAAGCAGAGGAACCCAGCCTTGAGCCTGGGCCCAGTTCCTCAGTGCCTATGCCAGCAGAGACTGCTGCCAATGAGGACAGTCAGGAACTTGGCACCAGTGCAGCAGAGATTCCTGCCAGCTTGGGCACCAAAAACAATGAAGAAGCAAACTTATCTGTGCCTTCATTCAGCCAGCAGAGATCAGAAAGAGAAAATGTGCATCACTCCCAAATAATTTATGCAAAATGCCAAGCATCAAGGAACAGTTGCACAAGTGATAGCTGGGAAGTGAGAGCTTGGCAAGAACTCCAGGACATTGTCAGAGGTTAACTGATGTCTCTGGTGAAAGCACCCTTGCCTTGAATTCTTGTGTTGCTTGACTCTCTGGACCAGACCTTTGGACCTTTGCTTGACAAAATCCTGAACTCTTGCACTGTCTGACAATTCTGCTTGCTTGAACTCTGAACTCTCAGGCTGCCTGATGACCCTGCTTTCTGCTATTCTGAACTCTTGGTATTCTCTGATTACTTAGATTTCTGATACTCTGGACTGGATTGTTTCAGACACTGTGTTCTTGTTGCTCCTTTGTCTGGTTGTTATCTTGTAACCAAAGGCTCTGTAGTTCCATTGCTATTGGCTGCTGGCAGCTTTCATGGACACACAACATGGCTGCAATGTGGTGACAATAAAGGGTGAACCATATTTCCACACTGGAAAAATTATGGTTAGAGTCGTTTCTTCACTACTGTTTAAAACTGGCAGGAATGTTTTGTAGGGTTTTCTTGACAACATTTGTTCAGGGTTTTTGTTTGTTTTTGCTTTTGCTTTCTTCTGAGACTGACAATGTGTGACTTGCCCAAAATCATCCAATGCGTTTCCACAGCTGAATACGGAATCATACACTGGTACATTTGATAGACTACCTCCATAATTCTACAGTAAAGCAGTGGATAAAATGATGATGATGATGATGATGATGATGATATCCTGCCCTTTCAATCTGGGATTCAAGGTGGTATATACATATTATAACACAGGGGTCGGCAACCTCCAGCCCGCGGGCCACATCCGGCCCCCGGAGGCGCCAGGACCGGCCCCTGCTAGCCCCTGCCGCCGATTCTGCTGCTGATGCCCCTCTCCGTCTGCCATTTTGGTGAAGGCCGGGGGCGGAGGGCGAAGGAGGAGGACCGCGGCGCCCATTAGGAGGCCTGGCACTGCCCTGGAGCCCTCTAACAGGGCTCCGGCGAGCGCACCGGGCCTTCTACATGGGCGCCGCCATTTTCTGCTTTAAAAAGGCAGCGAAGTCTCGTGCAACCTTTCTTGTCGCGCGAGACTTCGGCAGCAAAGTATCGCGAGACGAGAAAGGTCTCGCGAGACTTCGCCGCCTTTTTAAAGCAGAAAATGGCGGTGCCCATGTAGGAAGCAAAGTGCGCTCGCTGGAGTGCTGTTAGAGGGGTCCAGGGCAGCGCCAGGCCTCCTAATGGGCTCCGCGCTCCTCCTTCTTCGCCCTCTGCCCTCCTGGCGCTGGCGCTGGCCCTGGCCCTGGCCCTGGCCCTGGCCTTTACCTTCTGGCTCTGCCCTCCTCTCTTCGCCTCCCCCCTATAATGGAGATGGGGGGAAGGAGGAGGAGGAGGCAAAAAGCGCAAGAGACAAAGAAAGAAAGAAAGAAAGAAAGAAAGAAAGAAAGAGAGCGAGCAAGCAAGCGAGCGAGCAAGCCAGAGCCACGCAAGAGGTTGGTTCCTTGCATCCCTTGGTATTCTCTTTGCAAAATGTCTCAACATGGGCTGGCTTGTTTATTTCTGGTTTGGGACACTGTGTGCATGCATTTCCCCCTGTTCTGCGGCCTTATAGTAGCTTCCACATGCTCACAAAAATTGTTTTTATTATGCTTTTGCATCCCTTGGTATTCTCTTTGCAAAATGTCTCAACATGGGCTGGCTTGTTTATTTCTGGTTTGGGACACTGTGTGCATGCATTTCCCCCTGTTGCTGTGCTTTCTGCAACTGGACCTGTTTATTTATTTAATTTTTTTAAAAAATAAATAAATATTTAATTATTTATTTTTGGGCTTCGGCTGAAGGAAGGGACTGAGGAGGAAAGACCAGGCACACGCCTCCTTCTCCTTGTGGGGCTTCGGTGGAAGCTCCGCCCCCGGCATGCGTCTCCGCCCCCAGAGAGAGGAAGCTCCGTCCCAGAGTGTGGCTCCGCTCCTGGAGGGTGGAAGCTCCACCCCAGCATGTGGCTCCGCCACGGAGGGTAGAAGCTCCACCCCCAGTGTGAGGCCCCACCCCAGGGGTGGAATCTCTACCCCCCCCGGCTTCGGCCCCCCAGTTTTCTGAGGGACAGCAACCCGGCCCCCGGCTCAAAAAGGTTGCCTACCCCTGTTATAACAGATACAGGTTGCATATCCCTTATATGAAATGCCGAGGGCCAGAAGTGTTCCATATTTTGGATTTATTTTGGAATAACGGTATTTGTATATACATACACAATGAGATATCTTGGAGATGGGACCCATCTCTAAAATAAAATTAACTTATGTTTCATAGATACTTTAATCACATTGCTTGAAGGTAATTTTATTGTTGTTACAGTGTGCCTTCAAGTCATATCTGACCTATGCCGACCCTAAGGTGAATCTATCATGATTTGCTTGGCAAGTTACTTCAGAGGAGGTTTGCCATGGACATCCTCTGAGGTTGGGAACGTGTGACTTGCCCAAGTTGGTTTATGTAGCTGAGCTGGGATTCAAACCTTGGTCTCTAGAATCCTAGTCCAACACTTAAACCACTATACCATATTTTGTTCCTGAAACAAAGTTTGTGTACATTGAATCATCAGAAAGGAAAGGTGCCACTACATCCATGAAAAATGTTTTGGTTTTTGGAGTATTTCAGATTTTAGAATTCCAATCAGGGAGGCTCAACCTGTACAGTTAACACAAAAAGTTAAAAATACAACTAAATAGAATTAAAAGCAGTTATTTAACAATTGCTCAAGGGGATTTACTCTAGTTGAGACTAACAATGAAAGATTCAAACTCTATAATTAGATAATTATAAATAGTCAGAATTATACCTGTTTTATTGAAGTATAGTTTGTCCCATCAGTAGTTATCTTTCTAATTTCATGATGGTCAGCCAGAATTAAGAATGGTTCTTCATCTAAATATAGGGAAAGGGGTGAAATATTATGTCAGCTCTTCAGTTAATTTATGGAATCTCAAGAACAAAAACAGAAGTGGTAAAAAAAAATAAAAAGCTACATCATGTGAACAGCGTTAAGGATGAAAGAAATATTAAAAGCACAATATTTCAAGCAAGATCAGTGGTGCATCATAAACTGAGCAAGAGATTTAATTAGCATCTCTTTCAGAGTACTTTGATTTACCCTTTGTAATACAAAAAATATATTAGTGCCCTCAATAATTTCAATTCCAAAATGAATTTTAAACATAGGTTCTCAGTCTGGCTTTTAAGGAACAAATAGGTGATAAGTAACAGTTGACACTGAAACGGGAAAATTCAAATTGCCAAGCAGAACAAATTAATGTATGCCATAATTTTCAGTGAGGTAACTAATTCTGAAAAAAATATATAGTGTTGCATGTGGCAATAATTTTTTTAACATTTCTTATGCTTGCAGAATATATTGGTTAACTGGTGTGTTCTGTATTTGTATATTGTGCATATTTGTATTTTATTGATGTATACTCCTCCAAAATTTTGAATGTTGAATATAAGCAATATATAAACATTTGCAAACCAAATAAATATATAATAAATAAGGATTCAGTGAGGCACTTTGGTATACAGCATCAGGAGAACTGGGACTTCCTTTCTCAGAAATCTGGAGTAGATTTTAAAGATGCACAAAAGATTGCATGAATGCTGTGGGATCACCAATTCTGGTGGAAGCAGCAAGAAACATAGCACTAGATCCTGGATGCTATATTATATTTAGAACAGTATTTTTTTAAAATAAAGTTACACAAATGCTTAGCAAAAATAAGACTGGTTCTTCTAAACTCAGGTTTGTTTATGATATTTTCATTGACACAGAGGCATCTCTGGGTGAATCAGATGGTTCAAAGGATTTTCACTCCAGCCCTGTTGCTTCCAGGACAGTATGCCATGGAAATGTAATAATCTATACTGCATTAAATAGCTGGAGCTAAAGTAAAATTCAGGCAAACCCCTATTCTACAGAAACCTTTCTTGAGTACATCAAGCCCCCTTAAGAGTAAGCTTAATTGAAGTTGACACTTGGGCCCGAAACAAACAAGCCAAATAGAGCAGCTTCTGCCCACTTCATGAGCATGGTGTTTAGACCAAGCACACCCCTGACATAGCCAGAAGCTGCTCTGATACTGGCTAAGTTGGCCCTAAACCGCTGCAAAAGGACCGCTTCTGCTGGTGGCTTGTTTGGGACTGCAGCAACAGCCTAATTCAAAAGTTAGTCATCCTGTCATTGCAATCCTAGGGAGATTGGTGGTGGAGAGTCCTTGGGTCACTCCTTTTGGCCCATCTGCTTTGTCCCTTAGTTTTAAGATTAGAAGGACAGGAGCACTCCTAGTCTTCATGGCCTAGTGGTCTAGGGTTGGATCCAGGGTCACACTCAGTGAGGTCTGGTAATGCCAATAAGCAAGACACATTAAGCATCAAGTGTTGCCTGAAGAATTGTGGTGGTAGAGAAGGAGAAGGAGGAAGAAAGGGAAGGGGGCAAGGGAAGGAGAAAGATGTGGGGGAAGAGAAAGTGGGACAGAAAGACAGAAATGGTGGAATGAAGGAAAAGTGAGTCCAGGCATTACTGGGGAGGAAGGAGAAAAAATGGCGAGAAAGAACACAAAGATGAAGGAGAAAGGGAAAGATCAGGGACAGAGAAGACAAGAATTATGGGGGTGGGTGAGAAGGAGAAAGATGACCAGAAAGAGAGTGAAAGAGGGATAAAAAGAGAAAAACAAGAGATGAGAAAACAATGACGTTCCTAAAGCAAACTGAAGAATAAATAATTTTATACCACACCACAGACCAAAGGAGGAGGAGGAGGAGGAGGAAATGAAATTGTACTATGATTGCTATTATTTAGATTAAAGTGAAGAAGAACTTAGAGTGAAGAAGGTGGGAAGAAGAAGCAACATGGTTCCTATCATTCAGATTAGAGTGAAGATGGGAAGGCGGGAACATGACTGGCAAAATTAACACTAAATAAATAGGAAGAGCCACAAAATGGCACATTTTGAAATAATTTTTTGTTGTTGTCTGCTTCCAAGTCATTTTCTGACTTATGGTGACCCTAAGGTGAACCTATTATAGGGTTTTCTTGGCAAGTTTCTTCAGAGTGAGTTTCCCATTGCCATCCTCTAAGGCTGAGAGAGTGTGACTTGACCAAGGTCACTCAATGAATTTTTATGCTTGAGTGGGGAATTAAACCCTGAAATCATTCATTCATTGAATAATCATTCATATGATTCGATCTGCAGGGAGAGGTGGCAAATATAAATTTATTATTATTATTATATACATAATAATTAATAATCATTTATTTAAAGCATTCAGCGAGTACCACTGAACCCTGTTGAAGGGGAAGAGGGAGGGAAGTAAGCTATCAGGAGGACTCTGCTGTATTTATCATAGACTGAAGCAGCCATGCTCAGAAGTACACATTTTTAAAACTTATGTTCATAGCAGCACTCTTGCCCTTAGTACCCTTTCCTCATATGGAGGCATCTAGAGGAAGTGCCAGACCTGGAGATCTGGGAATCTGACTTACTTTTCAGCAGAGATATATAGAACTGTGTTGACAGTGTACATTTCAAACTATCCAGGATTCATAAAGGCCACCAAAGAAATAAATAATTACATAATATTCTCACAATGAGGTAACTATTTTTTTCTGCAAAATGTTCAGTTTTAAGACAACTTCCTTGGCATTATAATGACTAATACACTACATATTTCAAATATAATTTTAAAAATACTTTTAGGCCTTAAACCTGCTAAAGGTCAGGAACACTGTGGGTGCATCTACGCTGTATCCTTGGATTTGTAGTTTTAGAATGTATTTATCCTTCTCTATCACAAAGTGCTGCTGCTTCACAAAACTACAAATTCCAGAATTCTATAGGATGGAACCATGGCAATTTAAGTGATGTCAAAATGCATTATTTCTACAGTATAGATGCAGCCTATATCACTCTAAAGTCAAAGGGATAAGCCACAACAAATGGAAGTCCCTAACGTTCAATGAGAGTAAGTTATTAAAAAGTGGATTCAGTCCTTAATATTTCTGTAGATAATGATACCTGAAAGAGATTTGCAGCTATGTTGGTTATTAGGTTGCACTTCATAACCATCTGCACACAGGCATTTGTAGGTTCCATATGTATTGATGCACTGCTGGCTGCATGGAAAGCCAGATGAACATTCATCAATGTCTACACATGTTCTGCCATCATCCTTCAAATGGAAGCCAGGCCAACATTTACACTATAAGGAAAATAAAGCAACTTTTGCATCAAACACACTGAGGTTTCAATCCTATACTTACTTACCTGAAAGTAAGCCACACTGAACTCAGTGAGAATTACTTTTGAGTAGACATGTATAGAATTGTATTATATTACGTATATTGTAAAGCTGATGTTGCTCAGCAAGCATGTGTTTAACATCTGGGAACTCATCCAACATAGCATCCAAACTCCACTTTAAAAGAAAATTCTTGCAGCAATTTCCATTGTTCCAAACAAGCCTTTTTTTATCACTGACACAAGCAACATTTCACACTATTAGAAATTAGGCAGCCCACAAAACTCTTACAGCACCACATAGCATATGTATTTTTTAAAAGATATCAAATGCATATGGAGATATGGGAACTTCATCTTCTCCTGCTACCATGTATCTGCATATGCTTCCTATATTGCTGATTCTCTTTTTCAAAGTAGGTCAGGAAACCAAATTCCCCATAGGGGAAAAAAAGGGTATAGAAAAAGGGCCTAAGTTCAGTTGTTCATCATAGCTATATTAGACTCAAGGAATAAGTAGAGACATGATAAGTCAACACTGGCCCAAAACAGATGGGCAGATGAGGGTGGCTTCCGGATGCTCTGGGGGCATGGTGTTTAGATGATGCACACCTATGGAGTGCCTGGAAGCTATCCCGGGGCTGTGCTGAGGCCATCTAAGGCCCCATACAGACAGGCCAAAATAAAGCTGCTTCAGGTCACTTTTGAGGTATGCTGTTTCAATGATGCATGCATACTAAGAGTCTGGAAGCTGTGCCAAAGCTGTGCCAAAACTGCGCTCTGCCGCTCTAGTCCTTAGGACTGGATTGTGGCTTTGGCATGACTTCTGGACTCTTAATACGCATGCATCATTTAAACAGCATACCTCCAAAGTGATGCGAAGCAGCTTTATTTTGGCCTGTCTGTATAGGGCCTAAGTTGGCCCAAAACCAGCTCAAAAGGAGGGGATCTTTTCTGCTCTTTTCCACAGTCCATTTGGGAACCACGGCAGGAGACACTTTTGGGGCCGCGGCATGTGTTTAGCATGGTCCTGGAGCAATTGGGCCTGGAGCGGCTTCTAGCCACTCCTTCCTGCCCATCTGTTTTGGCCCACTTATGCATATTGCATTGATTTAGTACATCTACCCTAGCTGAAATTAACAATTGGATTTAGGCCAAAGGCATTTAATCCATCTTTTGCTTGAGATTTTTCCTCTCTATTTTTTTCTTGTCAAGCTGCTTTACTTTATGGAAATCAGCAACTCGCCCACATTTCCCTTGCATAATTCTAAGAATAGGCACAAATCTAAAATCTGGTCCCACTTGGTGAAGAAGCAAGCTAGCAAGACAGGGGAACATGTAGTTCTATTTACCTTTTCCAAAACCAGAAATAATTGTATCTCATTTAATTTCCCTTAAGGTGCCACAACTGCAAGTTCTCTTTATAGGAGATTATCACACGGAGGCTTACCATCCTTAAAACATGGCTAGATCATCCCTAAAGCGCAAGGGTATGAACACCAGTCGCAGTTGTCTCCCATGATGAAATCCTCATGGAGGTGTCCTGTCATGAAAGTGTTCACAGAGCAGCCATTTCTCTGCATAACAGGAACTTCCGTTATACAGAGAAATGGTGACTGTGAACATTTTAATGATGGGACGCCTCCATGATTTCATCACGGGAGACAAGCATGACCAGCGATCACACCCTTGCACTTTTGAGATGATCTAGCCACATTTTAAGGATGGTAAGCCTCCGTGTGATAATCTCCATAGACTATTGAAATGGTAGGAATGCTTTGTGAAATTATCCTCATTTGAATTTTTCTTTAGTCGGCCATTATTATATTTTTGATTCCTGGACTTTGTATTGTTGCACATTTTCAGCAATAATCTGTTTGTGGGGTTCCACCTTTTGCTATATAAATATATTATATCACAATGCAACAAAGGCATATCCAATTCTCAAAGTTGCCATATTAGCCAGTTCTCAAATTCACCTGGATTTTAAGCATGCTGTCTGGTCCCTGTTTGAATCCTTAGCAGAGTCAAATTACATTTTAAAAAACCCTTTAGCCAAGAAATGGGAAATGTGCTGTTCACATGCTGTATAAGGCCCCCAAACCCTACTTTTGTGACCCCTGAAGTCTTGGAAACCTCCAAAACCCTTCTAACACTCCAAAGAAAGGTTATTAAAATACTGATGATTTTTCAAATGGCTTTTCACCTGAAGACCACACACACACACTGAAAATCACATACAGAGCAGCTTGACTTCCTTTGTTCTTCAGAACCATCTAGCTACATAAAGGCCACTTAACATGCCAGTGTGACCTATGGGAACACAGGGAGAAAATTGCCCCACCCCCTAAACAGTTACCTATCCATGCTGAAGTCCTTGTAAAACCAGAGTTTTAAAAGACAAAAAAGTGTATCTGTATTTATCTTCAAGGAATTTAAGCCTGCCTTTAATGGCTCAGCCAATAGGCTATTTAAATATCTTCACTTTAATGTAAACTGTAGAGTGATTTTATTCCATTCCCTGGACAAATATTGCACATTTGGGGAAAAGACTGGCCTGAACACAGATTGTTGGGGTCTGTTATTACAGAACTGCATACAAAATCATTACTAGAGAAGAATGAAGCCATGTTATTGGAATAAGTGAAGGGGAAATACAGCAAAAGAAAGAATCTGGGCAAAAGGTATAATTCCATAACAACATTTTTAGAAGTTATGTTGCCATGGATTCTGTTGTTTTTGCTGCAACTGACTTGTCATAGCAATATTAATCAGCTGTCTTTCCAGAAAAAAACAGTTCCATTTTGTCTTCTACAGACTTCAGTGGAGCTGAGCTGAGTGCTACCATGGGCCAAAGCAGACTGGTGGCTAGGAGAGGCCAGGGACTGTGGCAACCAGACAGTCCACTCTTAAAGCAGTCCACCACCACAGTCCCAAAAGGGACTGCTCCTTTTTCTGGTAGCTTTGAGCCTATGAGGAGAAGAAGAGTCAAAAAGGGAACAAGAAGGATAATTACATAGACATTAAGATACTGTAGATACAGTGGGCCCATGGTATCCAGGTGCCAGGCCCCCTGTGAATACCAAAATCTGTGGTTGCTCAAGTAAGATTAAATACAATGGTACAGTGGTACCTCGGGATACGAAATACCCAGGTTACGAAATTTCCGGGATACGAAAAAATCCCATTGGAAATAATTGTTCCGGGTTACGAATGTTTTTTCGGGTTACGAAAAATTTTTTTGGTGCTTTTCGGCGCTTTTTCGCACGAAACGCAGCTTTTCCCCATTAGCGCCTATGGCATTTCGGCTTACGAAGGCTTTTCGGGTTACGAAAGCGGCCGCGGAACGAATTAATTTCGTAACCCGAGGAAGCACTGTATAGTGAAAGGGTGTCCCTTTCATATAATGTCAAAATCAAGTTTTGCTTTTTGGAATGTGTGTGTATGCATGTGTAGATACATACAGACATACATGCATACACACGCACACACACACACACACACACACTAATATTTTCAAGCCATGGATGCTTGAATCTGTAGAAAAAGCATCTGTGGATATGGAAGGCTGACAGTAATAATAATAATAATAATAATAATAATAATAATAATAATAATTTGTTTTATTTATATACCGCTATTCCAAAGATCATAGCGGTGAACAGCAAGTAAGCTAATTAGCAAGTAAGTAGAAAGGTATGAAAGAGAGTGTAGATTTCTGGAAAGTGGTTATAAATAAAATTATGAAGTCCTTTTGGAATTTCTTATCTATAACATAATACTTCATGCTGTTTACTCAAATGTATGTCCTACTAACTTAAATGGATCTTACACCTAAGTAAACTTGCAAACATTTATGCACTTCTATTTATCAGGAATCCACTCCATTTCCTAATTTTAAAAAAAAACAGAAGCGGGTGGGATATAGGGGGCATTTATAATCAGGAAAAGTAGTAGTAAAATATGAGAGGATTGTGTCACGACAGAAAAACAGGTCTGCCATATGGTATTTGTGTTTACCTTAGCTACATCTACACTGCAGAAATAATCCAGTTTGACACCACTTTAACTGCCATGACTTAATGCTATGGAATCCTGGGGACTGTACTTTGTTGTGGCACCAGAGCTCTCTTACAGAAAAGGCTAAATGTCTCACAAAACTACAGTTCCCAGAATTCCACAGCATTCACCCAGGACAGTTAAAGTATTATCAAACTGGATTATTTCTGCAGTGAAGATGCAGGCTTTGAAAGACAGGTTTTTTTCCTCCTTGCATAAAAGAACATCTTTCCAATTTTCTAGTGAGAAAGCTGTATTAGTCTGTTATATCAAAAACAACAAAGACTCTTCTGGCACCTTAAAGACTGCAAAGGTTTTATTTGGGGCTTTGTGAATAATGGTGTCCCCAAACCCTCCTACTGACTGAGGTGGCAGACTTTGCCTGCCACCACTCTTTGCCTTACTGTTCTTTCAAAGAGCATTTATCCTTTTGAAGGATAAAGAATGCAGGTGATCAAGCACTGGGGGTGATGGATGAAAATAGTCAATGGTGAGAGCAGCAGGCTGATGTGACTACAAGAAGCAGGAACAGTCACTGCCATGCAGGTGAGCATCTGAGGTCCAAAACCACTGCAGAAATAATCCAGTTTGAAACTGTTTTAACTGCCCTGGCTCAATGTTAGGGGATTCTGGGAACTGTAATTTTATAAGGCATTTAGATTTCTCTGTCAGAGAGCTTTAATGCCACAACAAAGTACAGTTCCCAGGATTCCATAGCATTGAGTCATGGCATTTAAAGCCATCTCAAACTGGATTATTTCTGCAGTGAGTTTTGGGCCTGGGCAAGAAACATAGAGGGCTTGAATAGGAGGGATAGAGGGTAGAAGCATAGAGAAGAGGGCAGCAAGGAAGAGGAGAATCAAAAACACTGTATGAGTGAGCTAGTAGGGCTAGGAGATGGAGGACTAGTGGATGAACACAGCAACAAGGTGATGCAGGTAGAGCTGAGAAAGGAGTGGGTTAAGCCAGCAATGGCGGGATTCTCCCAGGGGAAGCAGTGCAGTTTCCCAGTCCTGGGCACACTGAGCAGAGATTATTCTGTTTCAGTTCTTTATGGACATAAGCTGCTGCTAGAAAACGTGCAGTTTCCTCTCTATGTTGCATATGTTTTATTGTAATTAAAAAAGAGATGGTATTATTGTCTTCGGCAGCCTCTTTCCAACTGTTGGAAATGAGTTTTACACTTTGAACCACAAACATGTCTACAGTCAGTCCTTGGTATCTGTGGACTTGCCATCCATGCATTCAAGCATCTGCGGATGACAAGTCCACATGGGACTGCACAGCCATTAAATTCTGTTGTACCCAATGACAGTGTGTCCACGTGCACAAAGGACAACAGAGGCTGTCCCTGATGGTAGTGTGGCTGTGTCCACATGCCTCCATTGGGAACAACATGGGCTTGAACATCCATGGATTTTGGCATCCACAGGTGTGTGTTCAGAATGGATCCCCATGGATACCGAGGACCGACTGTATATTAATGGATGGTGCTGGGGCAAATCAGTGAAGCTGTGGCACCAGTAAAATGGAATTTCCCCTCACACCCAAATAGTCATGTCAATAGTCATGTTTATTTAGAATAGCTGTATGTGTTTTATTATGTTTATTTATTACTCAATGCTATTTAGTTACATTTTCCTTTCCAAAACTTTCGTATAGTTTTCTTCTCTCTAATAAAATCTCTGTGTTCAGAGAAATATTAAAAAGTATGAGACAAATTTAGAGACTTCTAGTTGTTTGTCTAAATATCCTAAAGACCTCAGACTCTGCCTGATCTTGGAAGGTAAGCAGGAACATCCCTGGTTAGTACTTGAAGGGAGACTAATAGGAAATACCAGGTGCTGTAAGTTATATACCATGGAAAGCAATGGAAAACTATCTCTGAAAACACTTGACTAAAAAATTCCTATGGACTTCACAAAGATCACCATAAGTTGACAGGTAACTTGAAGGCACCTGATTTGCTTATTTTACTCTTATAAGGACTGAGAGTATATTATTCATGGAATAATAGCAAGGATTGGAGAACACTAGACAGACCAATGTGGTAAGATAATCTATGAACAAACAACTATCATTTTCTAGTGTATTTGTGTGTACCTGCTTCAAGTCACTAGTTAACATATGGAGATGCCATATATTTTATAAGTTTTTGTTTAGGCAAGGTATACTCAAAGGTAATTTGCCATTGCCTTCCTCTGAAATTTAGCCTATGGCACCTGGCACTCCTTGGTACTACATGGTTATTTTAACTGTGTAAGCCATTTTATGTTGTAAAACTCTATATAATGTATAATGTAATGTTTTACACACCAGGACTACCAACCTTGTACCCAACTGGAAGATCCTGACAATCTTGAGAACAGCCACTGACTTTTTTGCTCAAACACTCATTAATACGGCAATTTCTCTCATCAGATCCATCACCGCAATCCTGTTTAGTGTTACAAACATCTCCTTCAGGGATACACTTGCCATTTTTGCACATAAAAAAGGAGCTGTTGCATGACTGTTCTAAAAATAAGAAACAGGGGTGGACAGAACACAAATGGAATACAAGGAATATGTTAAGAATTATCAAATGTTAAATTATGGGCTGCATTTTAATTTTGGAACAGGATGAATCTGAAAATTCAGTCACAGTGTTTTCATATTAGTTTGCATGCATTTACATCTTTTAAATATTTGACATTGGTTTCAAAAATAAGTGTATTGTAATTGATGAGCTATCAATACAATAACCCTGGGCCTCCTGGGTCACCCAAGCAGCCCATTTACAGTCTGAGGGAAAGAAGCACCAATTTATGACCCCGCCTGGTGCTGTGTCTTCTTCCAGGACCCTTAATGTGCTCTAGGTGGTCCAAGCCAATCAGAAAACCATGGCGACAGTGACACGCAAGGGCGGGGATGGGAGAGAAGGCCTTTCTGTGAGCAGCAGGATTTACTCAGAGAATGTAAACACAAAGTTTTTACACTCATCCTACATTCTGACAGTATCAGCCTCCTCCCTACCCTCTGTTCAAGTCTTTGTAATTTTTGGTGTAATTATAAGGATGCAATTCAGTTTTATCTGTTCATGTTTAGTGGTGGTGAGACATAGGGCAGGATCCAGCTGGGGTGGGGAGGAATCAAGCCTATGTCCTCTTCATCTCCCCCCACTTTAGGGAGTCCCCTTAAAGAACCTTCTGGTGCAGACTCAGGGCTATTTGACTTGCTCAGGGGCTAACTGACCACTTTCAGTCCTACAACAAGAACTACACAGTGGCTGGCAACCACATTGGTTGCATGACACCACCCTTCATTTGCCAGGGTGGTGATCATCACCTAGTCTAGATGACAGCCAGATTATCAGATCTATGGATTTGTGTCTTGTGCCTGGTAAAATCTATACAGCACTTTTTCCTTCCAACCATGTAGTGTGCATCTGTCCCCCCCCCCCCCCGGCTGTGCCAGCTCCTCACTGTTAGATCAACAACAACAATTCATAAATACATTTTGGTTGGTTTCAGTAAAGTAATATACCCCATAGGTGTACCCAATAGCATGCCAGTATCTATTTCTGTTTTAAAGTCAGAAATGTATGGTTCATATTATTTCATTAGCATGATGTACTTGCTCAATGAAAGAGCTCAGGTTATGTCAGCATGCTAATTACTATTTGTCAGCTTAGGTCACCAAAAGTCAGTTTCAATTAAAATCAGCACTTATTCTTCAAGTCATTATTTCAAAATGTATTTTATCTTTGGTTAGGTAGATTATTTTAAAACACTTGAACTGAAATCTATACTGCAGGTAAAACTTCAGTAGGAATCAATAATATTAATTATGTATAATTTCAGCTACACTATCACAAGTAGAATTTAATCTGTAAAATATCTAGGTTCACTCCTAAACAGACCATCAATTCAACATTTTTATGTCTGCAGTGTTCATACAGCCATACTCTATATGTATTTGTATGTTCTCTGTATATGGGTGATGGCAAACAGAAAGGGCAATCAAACATATATTTAATTCTAATTGTACATGTTGAATCTATGCCATAAAATGATGGAAGATACAGTTGGCAACCTACACAACGATTTTTAACATGGTTTTTTTTTCTTTGAGCATGAAAAAAGGTGTTCTGGCACAGCAAGGTAAATCGCCAATGTTCACACATGTAATATGGAACACACATAATGTGCACTGCTGAAAAAGAGTCTTGCTGTTGATTACATTCCCTTGTTTTCTAACTCTTTTCTGTCCAAGTGCTAAATGTTCTGCTTCAATTTTCCTTGTATGCAGCATCATACTTGCAGCTGCCGAACACAAAAATCTTTAGATCTATAAGTTTGGAAGTAATGAACTGAAGGGAATAATTCCAAATGAGAATCACACAAGAGGAAGATATATACTGTCATCTGAAGAACATCCTGTGTAATGGTTAGAGATTATGGAGCTTATTGCATGGGGCTCCAGGAACGCAAATGGCACAGAATGAAAGTGGGTGTGATGGGAACGGAATGGGAAAAAATGCATTTTATTGTACACTGGAATGCCACCGCTGCCGGAATTCTCTTTTCCTTTCCAAATCCGTGCCAGAGAGGCTGATTTTCAGAAACTGTTCAGACTAGTTTTTGGAGCTTATCGCATGGGGCTCCAGGAACACAAATGGCATGGAACAAAAGGGGGCATGATGGGAACAGAATGGGGAAAGGATGCATTTTATTGCACACCAGAACGCCACCAATGCCGCTGGAAGTCCCCGTTCCTTTCCAAATCCATGCCAGAGGAGGCGATTTTCAGGAACCGTTCAGAACAGTTCTCAGAGCATATCACATGGGGCTCCAGGAACACAAATGGCAAGGAATGAAAGGGAGCATGATGGGAACGGAATTGGGAAAGGATGCATTTTATCACATGACGGAACACCGCCGACACCGCCGGAAGTCCCCGTTTTGTTCCAAATCCATGCCAGAGGGGCCAATTTTCAGGAACTGTTCAGAATAGTTCCTGAAAATTGGCCTCTGGGGGACAGATTTGGAACAGAACAGGGACTTTCAGCATTGTCATCATTGTTCCCCCGTGCAGTAAAATGGGTAATATCCCCATTCCATTCCCATCATTCCCCCTTTCGTTCCGTACCATTTGCTTTCCTGGAGCCCCATGTGATAAACCCCCTTGAAAATCACTTCCTGTGGTATGGATGGGGAACGGAACAGAACAGAGACTTCCGGCGGCATCGCAGCGTTCCAGCATGCGGTAAAATGCATCCTTTCTCCATTCCATTCCTATCACGTCCCCTTTTGTTCAATGCTAGCTGCATTCCTAGAACCCCGTACGATAAACTCCTATATCAGGTGTGAAAACATGGTCTTCCAACTCACATCATTCCCCATAATTGGCATTATGGGAAAGCCTAATGTGAGTTGGAGTTCAACACTTGGTGGGTATTGTCCTCTCTCTCCATGGTATCACTTTTCTATATGCTTCTGTAAATGATACATTATTTTAAAATACAACCACTGTAAATTTTTGAAGTAAAATACAAAATTCACATATATTTAAAAAGCTGAACCTGCACTTCTGCATTTTATGTTAAGTGGCTCTTCATCAGAATGATCTGGACAATCAAAATCTCCATCACATTGCCACTGAAAATTTAAGAGACATCTTCCATCAGCACAGCTGAATTCTCCAGGATTACAGTGACGATAGCCTAAAAGTAGAGTGAACAAAAACTCATACTGAGTATCTCTGAACTTTGGCACATTTTTTGCTGCTTAAAACACTTTCATCCCCCTTTTTATTGCAAGAGTCTGCAACCTACATAGCAAAAGAGCTAAGAATCTAACTGGGCAAAGTATCTTCCTGCTTTGAAACTGACTAAACATCCAAATGTGAAAAAGACTATCTAGCAAAAGGTGCAGTATAAGAAATATGAAGTGCTATAGCTAGATCAGAAAACGATACACTAAAAGAAAGTGCTTTCTTTGTTTCTTTATTACAAACATGACATTCTTGGTACTGAGAGTATATGTATTCTTACTAATCTTGTTATTTCATCATGAGAACTATGTTTTTAATTGCATGACAAATGCCGCTGAGCCCAGATGTGTTTCATTTAAGAGTGGTGACAAAAATGAGATTGTTACCAAATATAAAACTGCACAAAAAATAACAACTAAAAATTAAAAAATATATTATAGGACCCTGAAGTACACAGTAAATCTCAGAACAATGACATTCAAAAGCTCTTCTAAGCCTGCTGCTGAGAAGGAGAAATTCATGAGTAAAATACAATATGAATCTTATACATTTGAAAAATTTTACAAAATGGTTTAACTCACAAAAAAATTCAACAGCCTTTGTAACACTACAATGATTACTCTTGCATCAATCATTGTTGTATTGTGTTTTCAAGAACTGTTGATGTTTATTTGCCAATTATGCATGCAAATAGATGAATATTTGCATAGTTAGGGGAAATTAAATAATGGCATTAAGATACCCCTTATTAATTTTTTTTGTCCAGATTCTTTAAAAAAAACAAACATTAGTATCAGCATATATATATATTTTCTCAATATAAGAAAACCTACAGATTTTCTTATCTCGAGTTTATCAGGATAAAGAAAAACATTTATCCAGTAAACATAAAATAATACAAAATAATTTAATTTAAAGCTCCAATAATATATCTTAAATGATATATTAACAATTAAAAATATTTTTATTTCAATCTAGCTTTGAATTTATAATTTAATAAGATTAGATTCAAATTATACTTGCCACATTCCAGTGATTCATCTGAGCCATCTCCACAATCATCATCATGGTCACATACAAATTGCTTAGGAATGCAGACTTTATTGTGGCATGTGAAAGTATTTTCATCACAGGTATTATTAGGTGCTAGGAAAAACAGGAGAGATAAAAATTAAGACCTTTATTAGGGGGGGAAATAAAACACAGATACATTTTCTGTACTGGAGCAATATTCAACTAGGATGTTACAAAGGAAAACAAAAAACAAAACAAAATAAAATAAAAACAGATTGATACTATAAAATAATTGAGTCTATGATTGTAAAACATTTCTGTAAAAACATGGAGTTCCATATGTGTTTTATTTGTTTGCATCATTTGGGTAAAGCACTCTTTGGGTTCGGCCGGTCAACCAATTACAAATCCATGTAACAGTTACCTTGTCTGGCCCACATTTTACAAACTTGTTTGCAAGAATGTCATGGGGAACTTTGTCAAAGGCCTTACTGAAATCAAGATATATTATATCCACAGCATTCCCTTTATCTACCAAGCTGGTAATTTTATCAAAGAAAAGAGATCAAATTTGTCTGGCATGACTTGTTTCTCTGAAACCCATGTTGACTTTTTGTGATTATGGTATTGCCTTCTAGATGTTCACAGACTCTCTGTTTAATGATCTGCTCTAGAATCTTTCCTGGTATTGATGTCAGACTAACTGGACGATAATTGTTGGGATCCTCTTTTTTTCCCTTTTTGAAGATGGGGACAACGTTTGCCCTCCTCCAGTCTGCTGGGACTTCTGTTCTCCAGGAGTTCTCAAAGATTATTGCCAATGGTTCAGATATTATATTTGCCAGTTCTTTTAATAACCTTGGATGTAGTTCATCTGGTCCTGGAGACTTATATTCATTTAAGTTAAACAGGTATTCCTGTACTATCTCTTTACTTATACTGTGCTGAAATTCCCCTATTCTGTCCTCTGCTCCATTATCCTCAGGTTGAGCACTCTTTCCCTTTTCTGAGAAGACTGAGACAAAGAAGGTGTTGAGTAATTCTGCCTTTTCTCTTTCCCTTGCTAGCATTTTGTCATCTTCTCCACGCAGTGGCCCTAACGTTTCCTTCTTCTTCCTTTTGCTGCGGACATATCCAAAAAAGCTCTTTTTATTGTTCTTAACCTCTCTAGCAAGCCTGAGTTCATTCTGCGCTTTAGCTTTTCTGACTTTGCCTCTACACATGTTCACTATTTGTTTGAATTCCCCTTTGGTGATTTCCCCATTTTTCCATTTCTTATACATGTTCCGTTTAAAATTTAACTCAATTGAAAGTTCCTTAGTCACCCATCCTGGTTTCTTGAGACATCTCCCAGTTTTCTTCCTCATTGGAACTGTTTGAAATTGTGCCTTCAGTATCTTCCTTTTAAGAAACTCTCATCCGTCTTGAACCCCCTTCTCTTTAATATTCCTGACCATGGGATCACCCCCAGTATTTCTTCAAGTTTACTAAAATCAGCTTTCCTAAAGTCTAGAATGTGTGTTTGACTATGCCTGGCTTCTCCTTTCCACTATATAACAAACTCCAGGAGAACATGGTCACTCCCATCTAAGGATCCCACCACTTACACTCCATTAACTAGGTCATCTCTGTTGGTTAGGATCAGATCCAAAATAGCTGACCCCCTTGTTGCCTCTTCCACCTTTTGGACCATGAAATTGTATCCAAGGCAAGTGAGGAATTTGCTAGACCTTGAGGATTTGGCTGACTTTGACTTCCAGGAAACATCAGGATAGTTGAAGTCACCCATCACTACTACATCTCTCCTTTCTGAGTGTGTAGTCATCTGTTCTAGAAAGGCATCATCAATTCCTCCAGCTGACTTGGGGGTCTGTAGTAGACTCCCACCATAACATCCTTTTTGTTTCCCTCCCCTTGAATTTTTATCCAGATGCTCTCCACCTGGCTTCCAAGATTGATGTCTTGGATCTCTTCACTGGGGTAAATGTCCCTGACATATAATACTATTCCCCCTCCTTTCTTATTTGGCCTGTTTCTGTTAAAAAGATTATACCCCTTTATTTCTACATTCCAATCATGAGACTCATCCCACGAGGTTGCAGTGATGCCTATTATATCATATTTGCTTTGTTGTGCTAGGAGTTCAAGTTCATCCTGTTTATTTCCCATGCTCTGTGCATTAATGTAGAGACATCTAAGACCATGTGTTCCCTTTACTTACTGCCTGTCCAAGTTCTTTTGCCTCCCACGTTTGAGTCCTTGCACTGTTTGCCTTGTTCCCTCTGTGTCAGTTTGACTATTTTCTCCAGCCCTTTTGCCTTCCAGAATACTGTCTCCTTCCCCACATAACTCAGTTTAAAGCCCTCCTGATCAAATTTTTGAGACTATTGGCAAAAACATTTTTGCCAACTGGCATGAGATGCAACCCATCCCTTGCCAGAAGTCCCTCCTCATGGTACCTTTGCATGTTCATTACTGAGTTAGAGTCTCCCTCATTAATGGTTTGCCTTTTACAAATGGTTCTAGGTAGATTAAATCACAAAGTCATCATTTCCACAGAAAAGCCATGACAAATTCTCAAAATTTCTACCATTCCAAATTAGCAGAAATTCTCTCTTTCCTCTGAGGAAATGGTCTTCAGGAAACTGATCTCCCACCACCACCTCCATGGTAGCCTTCCTGTGGCAGGCACATGAAATAGACCTCATCATTTGTTATAGTATTTTTTCTTTATTTGTTTTTAATGAGTAGGCATTTTTCTTCAATTCCAGTATTAAATGCCATATTCCAGATAACACTGATCACCACAAGCAGAGATGCAGCTGAGGAAGTAGGCTTAAGTTTATGAAAGCTCATGCTACACACTTTTTACTTTAGTTAGTCTCAAAGGTGCTACAAGATCTCGCTACATACTGATTCTACAGACTAACACGGCTATATCTTTAAATTCTACCACAAGTAGAGAGTATGTCTGCTCTTTTCAATGGCAGATCCTTATGCCTTAGATGCTGCCACAGTAGGCAGTCCCCAACCATATAAGATCTGCTTAAAAGCCCAACCACATGAGTTTTGTGGGTCCTAGGCTATATATTCAGAACTGAGAATTTTGGCCAACTTTATCGGGTTCTAATAAGTCACAGTATTTTGTTTTCCCAAAAGCAAAATATTGCACATAAGGTTTCATCTATTAAAAGGGAGATGAAGAAAACAAAAGGGAATAGAAAGAAAATAGCTATTAATTTTTCATACAGGTTAGATTTCCCTTATCCAAAATGCTTGGGAGCAGAAATGTTTTTGATTTCTGAATCTCTAGGTTTTGTATTACTGTTATTTCAAGCCATATATGGTGGTCATTCCAACATCATACTTGTCTGTAAGACATTTCACCCTTACACTGCTGCCAAGTTTCTCCAACAGCTTGATTTTTGTGCTATAGATAAACATAACTGCTTTCTCTTTTTCTCTTTTTTCTTATTACTGTTACCTATAGAGGTGTTGTATCTGCAGGCCTTTTGACATTTTCAACAATATATTTACAACGCATTTTCAACTATATTAAAATTTGGGTTTAACTAACTGCAAACTGAATATGCAGTAATCTAGGGCAGCCAAACTTAGAAGCAGGGCAGCAACAGAGATGTGATAAGCCCTGGCAGCTAAGCACACATTCTACAGACTCCCTCACTTCCTGGGAGCCCACCAACTGACTGTTTGCATCTTGCAAATGGAAGCACTGCAGCCACCTGAAAGAAAGAAGTGGGTGGTTGGTGGATTCCCCAGAAGTGAGCAAGCCTGAAAAATGCACTTCTGTTGGCCAAAGCTTACCACTGCTTCAGCTGCTGTCCTACACCATTTTAAATATAAGGATTTCCACATCCATGAGGTCAGGTACGGAATTTGCCACTTGTGGCAACATGTCAGCCCTCAAAAAGTTCCAGATTTTGGAGCATTTTGGATTTCAAATTTTTGGATTAAAGATGCTCAACCTGTATATGCGGCAAAAGTTCTCTTACCACATCCTGCTGTAGCAAGCTCATCACTTCCATTAGGACAGTCTCTTTCACCATCACAAAGCCAGTGCTGAGGAACACAGGCATAGGAATCTAAGCAGCTGAACATGTTTGGAGCACATGTTACTGAATCTGGAAAAGGTTAATTACTGTATCAAATATTTTAAAATACTTTACAAATTTTTGGAAGCTATGAAAGTCCCTAGATAATGGTACTAAAAAGTAATAGAAGTACATTTTTCTCAACTACTGACCTCTCAGCATTTTCTGCATAGATAACACTATTGCTACACAGAAATATTGTTTTCAGTGCAGAAAATGCTACTTTTTGTGCAAACCAACCTGTGAAAATTCAGGAATCAATCTCAAATTATTATTAGTCCTTGAAAATTGTATGGTGTTTCAGGATTTTTTGACATTGGGAAGAAAATTGCTAAAATTACTTGTGGCTTCCTTCAAGAAGAAATTTAGTGAAAAATGGCCTCAAGCAGACAGGCCCAATAAGGCGGGCTCTGGATGCTTTGACACTGTTCACACTATGGTTGTGGTGACTACACACACCCAGCCCCAATCCAGGCAGTCAATGTGGTTTTCAATCCAGCTGGCAAAGGGAGCAGTTTTTTTTCTGCTCTTTTTATAGCAGGGCTTGGGCTGCTGTGGTTTGGGGGCATGTGTCACCTAAATGCTATGCCTGCAACATGTTCTCACAAAAGACCTTTTTGGCAGTCTGTTTCATACCACTGCATTCCTACTCTTTACTACAATCAAAGCAGCACCAGTACAATGAATCTTAGATTTCCAGGACCACCTTGCTCCTCAGTGATCAAGAATACAACATTAATATTACTACTGTAATACCGAGAATCTGTATACTATTACTGTGTAGAAGGGAAGAAAAGGTAAATCTGGATAAGAGAAGAAGGTGGTGGTGGTGCATCTATCCATCTCAGGGGATACTATGCCTTTTAGTGGCCCTAACAATTAAATGACATGATTTCAAATATGATAGTTTGTACTATAATTTCTTCATAGATTTCCTAACTGTTTTCTTTTAGTGCCTAAGGATATTCTAGTTTTCTGCCTAATTCTCTAAGTAGTTTAAAATTTTGTTGAAATTAATTCTGGTAGTAAGTATTAGAGTCTTTCTCTCTGAAAATTTCCTAATGGTACTTATGTATGTGTGTTTTAACACATCTCTTGATTACCATGTAGCTTCTTTACTGTTTGTACTTCCTGATCTGAAAACAACTAGTGTAAGGATTTACTTAATGGCCGTGAGTAAAACTCTATACTTCAGTTATAGCTTTGGGAACCAATGGAAGCAAAGTGCTAGAGAGATTATTGTACAGTAGAAAAGAAGATGTTAACACACGCACACACATATACACTTGTAAGTTGCCTTGGAAAACTCTCCAAATCATAAACTCTTATGATAATTTCACTGAAATATTATTCTCTTTTGACGCTCCCCATTATCTTCTGTTAAACTACTTAAAATACAAAATTCTCTTCCAAGTTAACAAAACTAGTATCAAGAAATTCCACTACAAGCTTATTCTCTTTCTCATGCATATAATGGAAAAAGTAAAATAGTACAATGCAGATCCATGGCTTGGCTTGTTTTAGAGTGCAAGAAATGAGGGCTTTTCACTGCTTTCCTGATAATTCTGAGTATAAACTTTCCTATTACCTGGAGAAGAAATGGTGGAATTGTTTGTTATTATGTCAATGCTTTTTGAAATATCTTGAGGCTGAGTCAGAATGTCTACATGAACATGTGTACTATGCAGAAACAAGATCATTTTGACTGCAAATTTACAACTCTACCCAGCACTGAAATGCCTTCATCATTATATAAAATATTTAGATAATAAATTATGCATATTACTAATGCCATGCCCCCACCAGAGAACTCGTCCAGTGATAATGAGTACAAGCAGTACCCCTTCCCTGAGTCTCAACGTGGTGACTGTTGCAGCAGACTCAGCACTGCAGATAGAGGAGCCTGCACTCCTAGATCAGGTCAAATAAGGGACAGGGCTCAGTGCTGCTTTTTTATACACCAGTAGGAAATATACAGTTCATTCAGAAGGTTGCTTCTAGACTGCAGTTTTATTACTGTGTTTTAGAAGTCTAAAATGTCTTTAGAGTCTGTTACTGCTTTCTCTGAGTAGTATCTCACTGTCATTGATAATATGATGCACTGACTTTATAAACTGTTTTCTGTGGGACTCACATCTTTTAAATAAATGCCCACAAAGTACTCACCACAAATAGCTTTACTTTCATCCAAGCCATTTCCACAATCATCCTCTCCATCACAAACCCATTGTTTGGAAATGCACTTGTTTTCAGAACAAGCAAACTGATTCCATGAACAAGAAGAATCTGAAAGGAAATGTAAATGAAAAATGCTTTGTTGCTATGTGCCTTTAAGTCCCATCCAACCTAAGGTAGCTCTAAGGCTAAATTACAAATTATCAGTTGTTCTGGTAATTAAGTTGAGTTGGATTTGCTTTCTGGAAACAAAAAGTCTCCTTCTGTTTTTGGAAGGAGCCACAAATCAAATAGAGACTCCCACCTGTACGGAGAGAGTGCAGTGGCACATTACTCTGAATTACCACTTTTCTGCACCTCCCAGGGCCACCAGCTAACCCAGGGCCACGAAGCAGAATCCTTGGTCCTCTAGAACATGGGAGATGGAACTGACAGTCAAAGGAAATTATAGGATATTTCTCTCCTGTTCTTTGATGATCAACCATAAAATAAAGAGACAGGGAAAATACATTGGGTTTAAACAAGAGACACTTTATTTGACCTAAGAAAATGGCTTGAACCTGGGAAAAAGCAAGAGGGGGAAGGTTCATCTGAAGCCAGGGGTCACCATATGATCACCTCCTCAACCTTTCCTTGAGCAAAACACTTAACCCAGAGGGCAATCCAATACTATAGATTGGTCCCGGGTTGGTTAGTATCTTGGAAGGCTAACCCAGGGCACTCCCCTAAAGTTCTATGAGTTTATGAGAGAGAGCAAATCCCCTTCCTCCCCACCCCCAAGGTTCCAGGACCTGCTGGATCATTCCAGAGCCATATCCTTCACCAAAAGGGTGCCAAGGTATACACCACACTCTTATATTTTTTCCTCCATTACCTGCCAATGACAACCTGTTTACTGACACCACTTTATACCACTTGATCCAGTTCCTAAGCAACAATATGGGATAGGA
>NC_056522.1:228444652-228478690 GCF_019175285.1 Sceloporus undulatus | reverse complement strand
AAATAAATAAATAAATAAATAAATAAATAAATAAATAAATAAATAAATAAAATTTAAAAATCAGGTAAAGGGGAGATAATTCTTACCCACCACTGGGGAGACCAGCAAAGCCTACAATACAGTTAGGGCAGGAAGGTGGGTAGCAGAACAAGGAACCAAGATAGTTCTGAAGGGGCAGCTCAGCCCTAAATAATTCCCAACTCTACCACTTGATGTGTCCCAGACTGAAGCCTTGCTCTAAACCATCTTAATTCCAACCTCTATTCATGGAAGCCACAGAATGTACCCTCCCTCATGGCATTAGTCACCACGCAGGTCAAGGTACATATTTTGTCCAGCACTACTAAAATTCCCTAGATCGAACATCTAGATCCAGACCATTATTTGCTAAATTTATCTATCATGCCCATTATCAAAGAGCCTTAGTGGCACAGTGGTTAAATGCCTGTACTGCAGCCACTCACTCAAAACCATAAGGTTGTGAGTTCAATACCAGAAACAGGGTTCAAGCTTGACTCAGGCTTGCATCCTTTCGAGGTCACTAAAATGATTACCCAGACTCTTGGGGGCAAATAGCTTACAGTTGTAAACCACTTAGACACTGCTAGCTCAGTATGAAGTGGTATATAAATGACGTTGTTTGTTTTGTTTGTCTAATTTTCAAAGTTATAACTGTTTTTGATTTTTTCAAAAGTAAAACATTGTATTTTTTAAAAATCCATTATTTTCCTTCACCAATTGCAAATAATAGCACTTTTGCAACTTACCACACTGCAATTCATCACTTCCATCTTCACAATCTTTCTGGCCATCACATACCCAGGTATTCAAAATACATCTCCCACTATGACAACCAAAATAATTCTCTTCACATGTATGTTTGTTACGAACTGCAGTAAAATAAAGGAACAATGTATTTCCATTAATGATATCTTCATATATTACAGAAATAAAATAACCTGTACCACTAATAAATATTGCACTTAATTATCATGAAGAAAAAATGTATATTACCCCCTCCTCATTACCTGGACATTTTAATTCATCTGTGTAATCTCCACAGTCATTTGATCCATCACATAGCCATTCTGGTAGTATACAAAGTGAAGTAAAATTACAACTAATAAACCCTGAAGACTTGACTCCAAGTTTGTAGAAATGACTGCAGTCTGTATTATCTGAGCAATACAAAATGTAGTGAACATAGATCAGAGAATATATTATTTCAGACACAAATCTTATCACTGCACTGCACTCGATTTAGGTTCATTAGCTTAGCTTTCCCAATCATAGCATTATCTGCAAGCAATCCATTTAAGCTTCTATGAACACACATTAGTGTAAGTCCCATTGACCTCAATGGTGGTTAGTTCCAAGTAGATACATACAGGATCAAATGTAGATTATTGTCATTGTTATTGTTATTGTTATAGTTTATTTCTAAAGCTCTGAAAATGTACACAGCGCTGTACATACAAATGATCAAATCAATAAAAATAAAACCTGCCAATGGCATACAATCTACAATATAGAAAGGAAGAAGTTCAATCACAGATATAGAAACCAACCAACCCCCCCAAACAAAATACAGTCTGGCCATATCATCCCTGGGCTTGCCACCCACGGACTTGAGCTCAGGCGGATGGCAAACATCGATGGTTTGGGTGCTGAATGCACGCACACACGCACCACCAAACATAGAGATGCTCCGCCATTGGAATCCATAAGATTCCAGCATAAGGTGTTTTTTCCCATACGCAGGGAGGTCCAGAATGGATCCCCCACGTATAGGAAAGGCTCACTGTACACTTTTTAAAAACCCACCAGTGTTACAGAATATTGTAGCAACTAATAATGGAATTAATATAGAGAGCAAATAAAAAGTAACAAATGAGCACAAATATAGCAATACAGAACTTAATAGAATTTGTTGTATACCACAGGCAGGCTGTTATAAACTTGCCAACAACTAGAACATGAATGCTGCTAATCTATTTTGTTCACAACTGGAATTTTATTTTACAAGAAACAGAACAGACTTTGTAATTGCTACAAAATATTTTTGACTTAATTTTTCTTCCTTTATTTCATTATTTTCTGAGATAGTGTTCCATGTGTTTTCCCCTGGCTACCATCTTTATTCTTTTACATATATATTACTTTTAGTAATGCTCCTTGTATGTTTATTTTTTATTTTAAGTTTTATACATGTTGGAATTTATATGATATAATGCAATTGCCTAGAACAGGGGTAGGCAATCTTTTTGAGCCGGGGGCCGGGTTGCTGTCCCTCAGACAACTGGGGGGGCCAAAGCCAAAAAATAAATAATTAAAGAATTTTTTTAAAAAATTAAATATATAAATAAACCAGGACAAATGTAGGACAAAATTTTCAAATTGAGGACACGCAAAAAAAATTGCTGATTTTTAAAAAAATGTTAATATAAATGCATGTTTCTGAGGCTTCTATAGAAAATTGCCCCCCAAAGGCCCCGGTGGCAATCGGCAGCAGGACCGGGCTGGGGCCGGTCCCAAGGCCTCTCCGGCCCGCATCCGGCCCGTGGGCCGCAGGTTGCCTACCCCTGGCCTAGAACTTGTCACTGTAGCTCTGAGAGAGAGAAAAATTGGAGCCACATGAAAAACAAGGATACTTCTAATTTGTTTTGCACATGTGTGATTGGTGTGTCCCCCCCCCCATATTGGAGTACCTTAATGATTATGTAGTGTGACTAGAGTTTACATGAGCTTGCCTTATGATGGACCAGCAAGCCCTTCCACTCTTCATCAATCTGAAGCAATTCACTGAGCATATCCAATTGAAGATAAAAATAAGTGGCAAAAACAAGTTGCTTTAAGTTGCAATGCTAACATGAAATGAGCTGTGGGCATGATCCACCCAAAGCTGAGTATCTTTAAAGTCTATAAAGTTAGGAACATGCTTAACTGGTCCCACTGAAGCCAATGGCTCAGTTCATACATCAAGCTAGTCAATGGTTTAAAGTAACTATAGTTTAAAACACAGACCATGGTTTCAGTTTTCAAATATACTATATCTAAACCATGGTATCTGCTACTTGTTAGCTTTTGATACCCAACCATGAAATAACGAGACCAGACACGTAAACTGGATGAATAAAGGGCCATTTATTTGACCTATAATCTATTTAAAGCTAAGCACTTGAACTTGAACTTTAACTTCAAACTCTGAGCAAATTGATTAAAGTGAAAAGCCTGGTGCGGGTCCAGCTAAAGCCAGGTGTCAATCCTAGACTTCCTCTTCAGCCTTCCCTTTGGGCACAAACACCGAACTCCGAGGTAAATCCGATGATTCGGATTGCATCCTCAGTCCAGTCCTAGGAAGGTAAACATAAGGCATTCTCCCCCAAACCCTCACGAATTTGTAAGGTTGAGCAAAACCGCCATGTCTACCCCAAAGGCAGGTTCTCTCACAACTCCACACCCCTTAACGTGTTAAGCTGATCAAGAGCCTAACCTTTCACCACAAAGGGGTGCCAATGGTGCATACCAAACAGTTATTTAACCCCGTATGGGCCAGTGAAAGCTATTTAACAGCCACCCAAAGCCAATCATCAGTACCCAGCACACAGTATGGGGTAGGCAAAAAACCCTGGGAAAAGGGGAGAAAATTCCTACCTGGCCCCGAAGCGACCACAAAGTTCATACTGCATTTAGGGTGGGAGGGTGGGCTGCTTCGTGGAAAAGAGGCAGGATGGGGGGGTGTACTGTCCTTATATATTGACTCCGCCTCCCATCACATGCCTCAGCTTAGTCCAATGGACCTTGCTTATATTGAAAATTCTGGTCTCTATCATGGAGGGTATCAAAACCTCACCCTCCCTCAAGGCTCGGCTAATCGTCCTGGTGTGAATTGTGTTTTAATCCCCTCTGAGTAATGAGATTTATATGTTGCAAGTTCTTCCTATATGAATCAGCAGTCCTGTTGTTTAAGTTTGGTGTGTGTTTGTGGCTATCTACAGGAGTGCACTTCACACAGTACAAATTAATTACACAAGAATTAAATATTAGAATAATATCAAAGAAATGAGTGGAAATGTAAAATAAATGGTGCTCCTTACTGCAATTTTTTTCATCAGAGGCATCTGAACAGTCAATAACCTGATTGCATCGTGCTGATTTTGCAATGCATGTTCCATCTGCACATCGAAATTCTGTTGAAGTACATCCTGAAACTGTACGACAAAGTATTAAGAGGAGGGAGAAAGAGATAAATGCAATTTACACTGTTTGGGACTCTTATATAGTTACTACTAAATCAAGTACAAGGCTTGAAATCTACTCCGTCTAAAATAAAACTGCCCCACAATATGACTATAATCCAGAACAGCATATTTTAACACTTTTCTGTTTAGGGCATTAACATTTTCTAGTATCATTTTCTTTTGGAGATGTGTAATTCTTCAGTTTACAGTAATTTGTTTTTTGTCCATCCTATCATTTCACAACGAGACCTGATGGGAACATGGGAGAAGGGCTTCTTGATGGCTACTCCTGTAGAAATTATGCAATTTGATGCCACTCTAACTACCAGGACTTATCCTACAGAATCATGGGATTTGTAGTCTGGTGAGGCACCAGAGCTCTCTGACAGACCAGACTCAATACCTCACCAAACCCCATGCAGGATAGGTCCTCACAGTTAGAGTGGTGTTGAACAGTTTTAGTTCTGCAGTGTGGATACACCTTTTGTTTAACAAGCCTTTTGGGAACTGACTGCTCATGGCAAAAATATTTTTAATAATGTGCTTCATTGCCTATATTTTCTGTTTTGTTATGGCTATGCTTTCAAATGACCTTTATTTCTACTGGTTTTTGTTGTTGTTAACTGCCTTTGAATCGATCTCGACCCATGATGACCCTGCTGATAAGCCATCTCCAAGACCTTCTGTCTTCCTCTGTTCTATTCAACTCCTGAAAACTCACACTTGTGATCTCTGTAATAGAGTCCATCCATCTTGCATGCAGCCTTCCCCTCTTTCTACTTCCCTCTACCTTTCCTAGCATTACTGTTTTTTCCAATGATTCGTGCCTTCTCATGATGTGTCCAAAGTACGACAACCTGAGTTTTGTCATCTTGGCTTATAGGGAGATTTCTGGCTTGATCTGCTCCAGGACCCATTTACAGTGGTACCCCGGGATACGAATTGATCGCGTTACGAAATTTCCGGGATACGAAAAAAATAGATAGGAAAAAACTGTTCCGGGATACGAAGGTTTTTTCGGGTTACGAATGTTTTTTTCGGCGCGAAATTCAAACCGCAAAGCGCGGCTAGCGGCTTTCCAGCGCTAGCCGCTAGCCTTTTCGGGTTGTGAAATTACTCGGGTTACGAACGGAGCCGCGGAACGAATTAATTTCGTAACCTGAGGGACTACTGTATTGGTCTTTTTGGCTGTCCATGGAATTCTTAGCACTCTTCTCCAGCACCACATTTCAAATGAGTTGATTTTCCTCCTATCCTCCTTCTTAACTGTCTAGCTTTCACATCCATGGCAATAGGGAATACAATGGCTTGTACAATTATAACTTTTGTGCTCAGTTGCATTTTAGCATCTTCTCTAATTCTTTCATAGCTGTCCTTCCCATTCTTAATCTTCTTCTGATTTCCTGTCTCCAGTCTACATTTCTATCAATATTTGATCCCAGGTATGAGAATTCTTTTACTATTTCTATTTATTTGTTGTCTAATTCAAATTTGTGTAGGTTCTCTGTGATCATTATTTTTGTTTTCTTTATGTTCAACAATAGGCATGCCTTTGCACTTTCTTCCTTGAGTTTTCTTAGTAATTTTTCCAGGTCTTTGAGGTTTTCTGTTAGTATTATGGTGTCATCTGTGTATCTCAGATTATTGATATTCCTTATTCCTATTTACACTCCTCCTTCTGTGTCCAAGCCTGCTTTTCTTACAATATGTTTTGCATATAAGTTGAACAAGTAGGGTGATAAGATGCAGCCTTATCTGACTCCTTTGCCAATTGGGAACCATGCTGTTTCTTCATGTTCTTTTCTGATGGTAGCCTCTTGTTATGAGTACAGATTCCTCATCAGGACTGTCAGATGTATTGGCACTCCCATGTCTTTAAGGGCATTCCATAGTCTTTCATGATCTATGCAGTAAAAGCCTTTGCTATCATCTATAAAGCCCAAAGTGATTTTTTATTTTTTGGAACTCCCTGGTGCACTCCATTATCCATTGTATGTTTACAATGTGGTCTCTAGTGCCTCTTCCTTTCCTGAACCCCTCTTGGGCCTCTGAGATTTCTTTCTCCATATTTGCTTGGAGTCTATGTTGTATAATTTTGAGCATAATCTTGTAATCCACCTTGATTCCCTATCGGGAAAAGGTGGAAGAGAAATAAATCTTATTATTATTATTATTATTATTATTATTATTATTATTATTATTATCATCATCATCATCATCATCATTTTTTGGGTAACTGTGATACAGAACTATCTAAGATGATTTCATTGCGTAGTTTTCTCACTCCCCAATCACCATGGAACCACAGGTCTTTGTATTTTATCATCACTGCTGTCTTTATCATTATATTTATTATTGTTTTCTATTTTGTGGGGCCACTGTCAGAAAATGCAACCATTTACATTAAATTGCATGACTCTGTGAATCCTTTAAGTGCCTTAGTCCTCATTTCTACAATTTCCACACAAAAAACCATTGCACATTATTTTATAATTGTAAGCCTTTGTGGAGTTTTAACCATCTTTTAATGTTCTATTCTTTGTATAATTTTAATAATTTATTATTAAAAAAGAAGAAATCATTGCACCACAACATTATTCATAAGTCCACCACACAAATTCCATTTAAATGATATTTTAATGACCTATGTATCAGTTTTCTAAAATCAGCATGTAGAAGAGCTTCAGAAGTACCTTCACAGCCTACTTCATCAGAGTCATCACCACAATCATTTTTTCCATCACATATTTGATTAGTGGATATACAACGATGATTAAAACAGGGTTTAAAGCCTCTTCGACAGCTTCTGTTTTCTGGTAAATTAAAATACAAGTCAGTCTTTATTACATACATTAACATGGTTAGAAGTTTGGGGGTTTTAGATTACAGTCAACATCTTGTAGATCAACTTACATAGCTAGCTGGCTATTTTACATGGAATAGGGTCTGATATAACCAAACAAAGGAAAGAAGCTGTATGATTTGACTTACCACAATAAAGTAATTTCTCATCAGATTTGTCCTTACAGTGGGGTACACCATCACAGGACAGCTGGTAATCAATGCAGTCACCATTTCCACATTCAAATTCAGAGAAAAAGTTGCAGGAGAAATTTTTAGCTGAAATGGAAAACAAGAAGAGACTGGGCTGAATTTCAAAAGCAATGGCTTACAAAATCCAAAACTATTTTAAAGGGAGTTTAAAAAGTGTGATGTATTAAGTTCAAACATTCAGCCACTGAAGTGGATAGGAGGAATTTGCCTTCATTACTTTATTCTCTCCTCACCAGACCCTTGATTCTCCACCATGCTCCCCTAGAGCCAGGGGACCTAGAGAGTAACATGGGCTATGATGACAAGGTAGAGAGGCAAGGGGGAGATTCTAGAAAATTCAGAAGGCAGATCTCCTGTTTCACCCACATAAGATGACTCTGATCAATTTTCTATAAGCTCCCTGTTCTCCCTCAGCTAGTTGCATATTTCAATTTTGCTACAAGTAGAGCTGCAAATAATTTTGATATTGTAATATGGTACAGTTCTATCATGGCTTACCATGGGACCCAGCAGTGAAGAAGTAGAAACTATGCTGCTATGACAACCTGTTTTATCATTTGCAACTACATGACTTTTTGAATCCCCAAACCATTTCATTTTTTTTCTATTCAGTTAAGAGCAACTGGTTTGGGAATCATCATATTTTGCATGCTGCTTAGTAAAATATCAAAGCTGCTATGCCAAAGGCTGTAGAAGAAATTTTATGGCAAAGAACAAAACAGTAAAGATTCTGAATAATATTAATAACAGAATTCTCTTATTAATTACCCTGGGAAATCCAGAACTGATAATATTGCTCTCAGAATGAACTGGAAGAGATTTGCCATAGCTCAAGACAGGATCTGTAACTATGGCACCATTCATTTCTTTAGTTCCCTGAATTTGTTGTTGTCTTCAAGTCATTTCCAACTTATAACATCCCCAAGGCAATGAAGGTTTCTTGACAAGGTTTATGCAGAAGAGGTTTGCCATTGCCTTCCCTTGGGGCTAAAGGAGCATGCCTTGCCCAAGATCACCCAGTGGGTTTCAATGACTGAACTGGGAATCAAACCCCTGGTCCTCCGAGTTGTAGTCCAACACTCAAACCACTACAACACACTGGATCAGTTCCTCATATACATGTTTTAAATTGTCTGTTTAGACACACTGAACTGGCTCTCAGTTCTAACCTTGTATAATTTGGGGAAATATTTTCTATAGCTGCATCCACACTGCAGAAATAATACAGTTTGACATCACTTTAACTGCCATGGCTCAATGCTATGGAATTCTGGGAATTGCAGTATTGTGAGGCAGTTAGCCTTCTCTGTCTGATCACTCTGGTGCCACAACAAACAACAAATGCTAGGATTGAATAGCACTGAGCCATTGCAGTTAAAGCAGTGCTAGCTGGATTATTTCTGGAGTGCAGATGCAGCCTACATCCTTAATAAAATGGCCTTGATGATAAACATGAGCACATATTTGGGTCCTTTTCTTGAAATGTCATTGCTATCTGTGGGCTTATTTCCTAATTTCTCACTCTGTAACAATTGTAACCTGTATGGTACTCTGATTCATGGAGCTTGTTATCCTGTGTAGCTGATATCGTTTGATGGCAAGGGAGTAGTTATAAAAACATACAAAGGATTATCATGTTTTGAAGCAGATTCCACCCTCACATTTTCCTCTCAAACTGATGGGGTTTTTAAATGTTTCAATAATAATAATGATAATAATAACAATAATAATAATGTTTTATGTGTGTTTTTCAGGCTCTGTGACCATGTTCAGAGAAGATACCAGCCACAGATGCAGGCAAAACATCAGGAATAAAATCTTCTAGAACATGGCCACATAGCCTGAAAAATCCACAAAAAACTATGGATGCTGGTCATGAAAGCCTTTGACTTTACAATGTTTTATGTGTTGCTTAGGGGACATCATTGTATAGAGGAGCCCTTGATCCATTAGCAAGTCCCATGAAGCTAGAGATTGTATGTAAATTATATTACCATTTGTATAAGCCTTTCGCATGGAATCAGGGCATGGTGATTCTATGGAAAGTGCTCCTAGGTTCTTATAACCCCAAAGATTTTTTAACTACAATTTCCATAGATACATAGATATGATAAATATCAATATCGACATTGATATAGATATAGATAAAGAGGTGTGTGCATGTGCATAGCAGTTGCCACGAATGTTTAACACTCTGAGAAGTTTGACAACTTTCATATATAAAACTGATCAGTCTCATTTTCATAACTTTTTCACCCAGTATTCAGTAACAGGAAACATATTTTGCCAAATGCAGGTAACTACAGTTTATTATAGCATGAATTTGGATCAGAAGAGGAAATTCGATGGCTGGTATGTAAGTGAATTAGAATAATTTCTTAAAAAAAAAAAACCTTCCTGTCCACAAACAAAAACACAATATGAATAAGTTTTATTTTTGCAATATGTTTTGAAAAGTTGGAAAATGTCAGTGTTGTGCCTCTCGTCTGTAACTGTCGGTGAAGTAGCTTACACTAAAGCTATATCCAATAAAAAGCTGAATACCTGTGGGATGTATAAAAGCCTGCTATATTGTCAAGTTAATTACAGTTCTGTATTTACTGTGTGCGGTACTCTTACTGTTATGGTGTGGCTTCATTAGTGATTGTTTGAAGGCTATACTGGAATAAGCTGTTATGGTGAGACACTGAAATTTAATTACATTAACTTGGAACCATTGCAAATCAGATGGCTGTCCATACAAGATCAATTGATCTCTACAGGATATGATTTTCACAGCTGTTTTGAGATTGTGCTGTACTGTAACACTGTTACAGTCTTAATTAACCTGTTTGTTTTCGAAGTAAATCATCTGTATAGCCACTCCATTTTAATTATACAGCCAACAGAAGCAGCTTTACAGCAGGGACTGCAAATCTATACTACAGTGACTGCAAATTAATTTATTGATGGAAATCTTCTTAAGATCAGCTCTATATTCACAAGAACAAAGTTTGAAACATTTTTAATTCCTATTCTGTGGTGCACTCTTTAAATGGCCGTTTAGTGTAAAGTATTAAAAGACAGCAAGTGATGCACTCTGTGATATATAAGCAATTAATCAAACAATAGGAATAGTCCCCTAATGGAAATGAATAGTATGGTATGACGTACATAAAGGATATAAAATACTCTGTGCAATTTTTCCAGAATGTCACAGGGAAAGTTGTTGAAAAGCCTAATATACTTCATGAGGCATTTCATGCTAGACACATCCTTTCCTGTGCCCAAGCCATATTGAGGTTGCCCCTTTGCTTTATTGATTTTTAAAAAACTAATTGTCTAAGCTTGTGCACTCATCCCATGGTCTGTATTTATCCCATGCATTCTGGCTTCCTTGTGACTTCTAAATCATCTTCTGGATATTTACATCACTTTATAAAGCCATCTGAAGTGAATACAGCAATTCTGACTGCTGCAAGCACTGACCTGAGAACTTCAAAGAACAGCCAAAAGGTAGCAAGGACTGTGCATTTCAGGAAGTCCTTGTTTGTTGTCAATGGGATCCATGCTAATCCTTGGCTTTTGATGCGCTGAAGCACTCAGCTAAGTGCTTGTGGGTTTTCAACAGTTATTGGGGAAAGAGAACTTTGGAAAAAGAAAGATGATCCAGATGATAAGATGTAAAATAAAATGATGGAAATAAAAAATGAAGTACATGGACAAAGGAACTAGAGCAGAAAGGTTAATGGGATGGATATGGCAGAAAGGAAATGGAATAGCAAGGACAGCTGGCAGGGGGACTTTGGGGAAGAGAATTAAGTGGCAGAGGCATTGAGGGAGAAAAGACAGACAGTGTGGGAAAGGAAGAATGTGTTGACATATCTGTATATTTGTGGTTGTACATTACATGTACACACCTTGGGTCCCACTTTGGGAGAAAGGTGGGATAAAAACAAACAAACAAACAAACAAACAAATGTGTCTGCTTATAATTTTGTGTATGCATGCTGTGGAAAGCCTTACATGAACAAAAACAATTACCCTTGTAATTCTATCAAGTTTTTTTCTAACCATAACTAGCATGCAGTTGCTGATAGATTTCTACAAAGCCAAGAATCTTCCCTTCACCAAGGACATGACATGTCTGATCACTGTATAATAATATCCATCTTCTGAGATTGATTAACAGTAATCAGTATTGAGCATCATTATCTAACAATGCCTGATTTTTTTTTTTTGTAGGTGGATAAACCTTTTCTGAGATTTAATAATATCTGACAAATACAGTTGTAACAAAGGAACATTATCCTGTCTCATCACCATTTTGAGTCCTGCTTGTAGTTTTTTGTGGTCTAGGAAATGCATTTTGCATAAAAGGAGCATTCTTATAATCATGCTACACAAAGAGGGAGAACCTTTAAGTAATTCATAATATGGACAAGTCTTACCTTGCTTGTTGATATTTGTTTTTAATGTAAATTGATGCTATTTTGTCCATGTCTGTAAGAGCCTGGCTGGCTCCTGAATAATTAATTTCAATAATATAAGATTTGGTGCTGGTACATCTTGAAATTGTGTTATTTCCATTTGGGAAAAAGTCATAATGAGAGATTCAAAATTGTCACATTTCTCTGAATTTACCTACCCCATTCTTTTGTTCATATCAGATTGCAAGTGTATTGGTACATATTTTGTAACTGTATGCATAGTCAAATATTCACATTTTGACTAATGTACCTAGTTTTGTGTATATTCATCCCCCCTCTCAAATGCACCAGAAGCCTTACAAATTTTAAGATTTCAAAGGAATAATGTATTTTATATCACAGTGAGTGTGGGTTGTGCAAAATGGGTACTTTCACTGAGAATCTTGACTCCAGTGAAATTCATTTCCATCCCAAATATGTATGGATATAAGAAAAAAAATGCTGATGGGTTGTTCACTACAGCTCTGCAGCTAGTTGTGACTACAAACCTTTCTATGGCCTGTTACAGACTGCCAAAATAAAGCTGCTTCGGGTCTCTTTGAAAGTATGCTATTTAAATGATGCATGGGTCCTAAGAGTCCGGAGGTCGCACAAAAGCCACACTCTATTCCTAAGCACTGGAGTACAGCTTTGGTGCAGCTTCCGGATTCTTAGGATGCATGCCTCATTTAAATAGCATACCTCCAAAGAGACCCGAAGCAGCTTTATTTTGGCAGTCTGTAACAGGCCTATAAACAATGAAAAAGAAAATAAACTTTAATCTCATGGTAAGTCCCCATGGTCTAATTGCAAATTAGAATTTGGCCCTTAATTACTTTTAGCTCAAGGTGAATGTCACTATAAACACGTGGAGGACTTTCCTTTGAAGGAGTCATGCTATGTCTTTGTTAGCAAGGTTCTTACATTTAAACTATTGTTGTGGTTATTGTTAGTGCATTTGTTACAAATGTACATGGAATAGAAATTACTTTAACAGGCCTGTAATTTCCTGTTTTCTTCCTGGATTCTATTTTAGAGATGTTACCTTCCATTCCTCTGGTAAGAAGGCCAATTTTAGTGAAAAGTTACATATTTTTGTCAAGAGACCAAGAAGATTATCACACACATTGAGGAAGTGCAAAAAACTGGGGTTCTGTGAGCTTTAAGAGATTTTGGACTTAAGCTCCCAGAAGCCTCAGCCATGTTGGCCAATAACCTGGGATTCTGTGAGCTGAAGACCAAAATTCCTGAAAGGAGATAGTTTGGGGATCGCTGCAGCTGAAGCAGGAGACAGAGGGAGGGAAAGAGGGAGGAAGGGAGGGAGGAGTGCACCGGGACTCAGACAAGCATTCTGAGGCAAGCATTCATTCTCCCTCCTTCCCTCCCTCCCTCCCTCCCTCTCTTTCTCTCCCCTTCCATCAACTGTTTGTTTTAAGAGCTCTGGCTATGAAGAAGGGTGGGTACTGATTTTACTTATTCCGTGGCACTGGAAGTAAACTCGGCCCAAAGAACCATGTGAAATCTGGCAACAAATACAAAAACAGAGAGAATTCCATGGATAAACCACAAGTATCTTTCACAATTCAGCAATTCCCCCAAAAAATGAAATTCGTGAATGAAATGGAAGTGAATTTCCAATATTTTCCTGAAAATACTTATTTCCTGGTTCATGTCAATTTCTTGTAAGATTCTAAGTTGTTTGCATGCAACATCATGAGAAAACCATTCGTGCAATTGTGCTTAATACCCTGGATAAGAGCAGGTTCTGACCCTTTTAAACTTCCAATTTTCCCTGTGTGATAAACTCCTTAGAGTAAATAGCTCTTTGGGTAATCCAAGTCAATCACATACAAACACAGATAAAGAGAATGTGAGAGTGTGCTATGAAGGACAAAAATAATAAGAGGTATTGAGGCTATCCAGTATAGTGCCCTGAATGTCTTGTGGGCAGCTATCTGCTTCCTGCACCCAAATAGGCATGCCCTTTGTGAATTTTATTATTATTTATTAGTCACATTTATATCCTACTTTGTCTCAAATAAGCTCAAGGCAGCACACAGAGATATTTCTTCTTGTTTTATCCTCACAAGAACTCTGTGAGACAGGCCAGGCTATGTCAGAGAGTGATTGTACCACCCAGGGAGTTGCATGACTCAGGAAGAACTGAACCTTGATTTCTAAAGTCACAGAAATAAAGTCCCACTACACTACACTGAGTTAGTGATCCTAAGTGGATGAACTTGGCTATCATGATAGTCAAATAATGTTACTTACACACACATCTGTTGTCATCTGCAAGTATTCGGTCACCCCTACATGAACAATTCACACGGCCATCCGGAGTTAAAAGACACAAGTCATGACAGCCCCCATTCATTTGGGCACAGGGAGATAATTCACCTGGAAAAAGAGAGACTGTGGTATCAAATAATTAAAAAAATCATGTAACCATCTATCAACATTAAGATTATTTACAACATTATTTGGAAACTCAGGTTTAACAAAATTATGGGGCTTCTAAACACACAAATTACTTTGCTGTCGATACCTAAAACAGAAGCGAGCAACTGTAGCAAGTCTAGAGGGCAATTATCTGTCTGTGGGAGCCTATTAGAGCTTCATAGAGTGCCAAAAATGCCAGAATCCAAAATGAAACAAACTCTGGAAATGAGAAGAAGTATACAATTTCTTTTCGAATATGGACTTTTTAATGTTAAAAAGCAGGGGGAAGGTGTGTTGTGACTTATGTAAAAAGTGAAGCACATTTCCTGCGGGCTTCCAGAACATTTGCGTTTCCCCCCATTTCTACAGAGAAGTAGAAAAATGGTTGCACAAAGACACTGGAAAGCAAACATATGCAGTGGTAGCCATGCTACCCATGTAGCAAAGCACATTAACATTCAAAATCCACAAAACAGTGATACCTTTATCGGCCTTCCAACATGTACTTTGTGCATTTTGGTTGCAGAATAAAAGTATCACTATTTTGTAGACTGGAGAGGAAAAAGAAAACCCATGGGGGTTGCAGGCAGCCCCAGAGCAGCACTGTACCAAGGCCTATTTAAAAGACAAGTGTCATTTCTCCAGGGTTCTTAACTTATGAGTATTTACTGTGACATTTTTCTACAGATTCCACCACACTGCATATGGGATGGGCCTTGAATAAATATTATTTAGCTCATTGGAAGAAAACAATGGGCCAAAAATTATAGCTATTACGGGGGGGGGGGGGGGGGGGGGGGGGGGGGGGGGGAGTGGAGAAGGTTAGGTGTGATACAGAAAGATCAGAATTGGCAGGTGCAGGAAATAAGGCTGAGGCAAAACATGCTTAAGAACAACTTTATCTTTTTGTTTGACATAGCTGAATGATAGCTATAATGAAGGAAGGAATTCCTGATCTAACTCCTTAGCATATTCCTGTATCCAGTTCCTCTGCATCCATATACAAAGTAGCAAACTTCTACCTTCACCCAAATCTGCCTGTCTGCATTTTGGTGAAAGTAAATGCAACAGATAACTTCAATCATTATGTTCCCAGTAACTGGGAGCATACTCTAGATGACCAGATGAAAGGTGTTAGTGAGATAGATAGAGATAGTGTAGATGTGGGATATATATCTATATCTATCTAGCTAGCTATATATGTGCACCTCTACTCCTATACTTGTCAACATATTAAAAATGTGATTAGATTATCTCTCTAGATATTTTAAACCAATTATAATTACCTGTATATTTTAAAACCTGAAATATACTGTTTGGAAAAAATAGGGAAATAATTAAAATTTTTAAACAGTTTTTAAATTTAGAATACGTACCAGAATTAACAGATTTTTTTTAATTTATAAAAGAATTATTAATCAAATGATGGAGCAATGTGCAATATTCATGACTGCAGGACTTCCACATTTCAGCTCTTGCTTACTGTAGAAGAACAATTTCAAGCTGTGACTGAACTTCGGGGGGGGGGGGGGGAGCCTGATGATTGGTTAATGTGGAAAAAGCTTACATTGTTAACATGTGCATGCTCAGACTAGAAATAATGAAATTCACTTTAGTAGAAAATATCTGATGATTAGTAGTGCTCAGTAGTGGCAATACAAGAAGAATCAAGTAGACTAAAGTAGGTGGTAGTATTGTCCTCATGTATTATATAAACACATAATAATGGTACTGTAACTTGGAAAGTGAATGATACCATAGAGAAGCATTATGACAGCTTGTCATAAGGTTGGAAGAGACCTCAGCTAAGAGACTGTCATGACCCCATTAGGTTATAATAGTACATTCCAAAGAACTTCTTGGAAAACCTGAACCAAATCAGGATATAATGCCATTCATCCTTTATGAAAACAGTAAAGAATTCAGGTGCTGTTCACATTTGTGTATGTAACTGACAGGATATATGCAGGGGACACCCAAGAAAACACTAACCCTTTCCATTCAAAGGAACGCTGAATTTTTATTTTATTTCATTTTATTTTGTGTGTGCGTGTGTGTACGTTGACTGGCAATTGCCAACAGAGACATAATTCAAGTTTGCAGCCTTCTTTGATAAGTGCTTTTCCTGTATATTATATTTTATAACTGAACAAGAACAATCTGCTAAACTGCAGAAATCATCCTTTTACTGAAAGAAATTTTTGGAAAAAAATATCTACCAGTAAAGAAATTAATGTTGTGCTTGGTAACTTACAGCTGTTAGTGTCATTAGCAACAGCTATGATGCCCATTGGTTGATGTGGTATATCAGATCTAAGAATTTTTGTATCTCCACCTGTATATTTATTGGATCGCAGAATAGCTCTTCTCACCCAGTCTGTCCAGAAGATCCAGTCATCATAAACAGCCAGACTGAGAAAAGTACCAGGTCCAGATCTGACAATCACCTAATTAGAAAAGGAAACAGGAATCAGCTAAATGTGCATTTATTCCATACTTCTTTGTTTCAATAGTTTGAATAAATGAGGGCTATTTACATTAAAATAAACCACATTAAGTGAATGCTATTAAAACATTAGAGATAAAAACACAGTGAGGGGGTGTAGTTTTGTGAGACATTTAGCCTTCTCTGTCAGAGAGCTCTGATGTCACAATAAACTACAATTCCCAGGATTCCCTAGCAGTGAGCCAGGGCAGTTAAAATGGTCTCAAACTGTTTTATTTCTGCAGTGTATTTCAGACCTACCTGAAAGAAAGAAACTGGTAGCATGAACTTTCATAGACTTGATGCTGATGCTAACAGGCTCTTTCTTTCAATTAGTCTCGAAGGTGCTACAAGATCCCTTTGCATACTACCTAATATTGACAGTACAATTTACTTTTGATATATGTCCTTTTTAGCTTTAGACTTTGCCAGCTGGACTGGGCAAATGTGTTTGCATCTATGAAGAAGATGGGAAGTTTGTAGATTTTTATATAGGAAAATTTCAGTAAAATTGAGATAAATCTTGCAATAAATGACGCCACCCGACTTACTGGGCCGGTGTTGTTGCTGGGGCAGAAGTTGCTGTAGTCTGCACAACTGCAGAGGCCTGTCTCACCCCAGCAACCTTGGGGCCAGTGGCTGCTCTTGCGGAAAATGCACTGGGTCCCAGCTTGCACTGCACTACATGTCCCAGCTTGCACTGCAAAAGGGAATTGGCTGGCTCGGATCCTTGAGCCCAGCCTAATGGTGGAAGGGGCCTGGGAGGCAGTGCCTCCACTTTTTCCAGGCCCCCTATTGGTGGGCAGGCCTATTTAAGGCCACATCATGCACCATCCGTTATCATTTTAGCTCTGCTCTCCCACTTTCTGTCCCTTGGCTAGGGTGTTTTTGTCACAACTTTGTTTTAGGGTGGCAGCCTAGGTCCTGAATCTGACGGGTGTGGTTTCCAGGGCTCCATAGCACTGGATTGGGAGTCCATTGGACCCAAGAGTGCAGTGACTGAAAGATGCAGGAGGAAGAATTGGTCCCAAAGGGTTGCCCTGAGAGAACATGTGAGCAAGAGAAGGCAATTCTAATCAATGTGGACAATGATCACCATGATACTGTCAAGTCACATCCACCTACTAGTCTGCCTTCTCTTTTTGAGTAGAGCACCACAGAGTGTTTTGCTTGGTTATGTGCCCAAAAGGGGAAGATAAACACATTTATTCTCTCTCTTACTAGTGTTATTTCCCTGGGTGCCAAGAGAATGGGGATTAGATTAGTTCCAGTGAGTTTAATCCCATTTTTCTCTTGGTATGGTAGCAGACAAGTGAGCAGGTAGTAACTGCTCTTTCAAGAATTATGCATTGTCTCTTCATCCTTGCTACTTATTATGGGTGTGACTCTCTTGTCAGAAAAAGAGAATTGGCATGGAGACAACCATTCCAAGGAGGAAAGAAGGCAAGTCACTCAAATCTATGATGCCTGCTTCTTCGAAACATAACATCTGTAATTGTTCCTACTGTGTCACTGGGAGAGAGGATGATCAAACAGTGCAAGCAGTGGCTGCTCCTGCAGGGAGTAGTTACTGCTTATCACAGCTCAGCTTCTGTCTTTGGATGGAGCAGGGGGATGATAAGGGCCTATTGTGCTGATTGCTGAATCTCCACTGCTAATCTCCCAATAGGAAAGCACAGCCAAGGAAGTGAAAGGATCAAGCAGCTTCCAAGGAATGTCAGTCATTTTTTCTCACTGCACACTCCTTGGTCTTGCCACTCCATCAAAAGAAAGGTCAAACAAATAAAGGTGTGATATGCTCTCTCTCATTCTCTCAATCTCTCTCTGGACAGTGCATGGATTTATTTTTATTTTTATTTTTATTTTTGCACAGACACCTTTACTGTGTATATTTTTGTGTACTTTTTAGTATTTTTAAATTTTGGGAACTGAATTTTGATATGCAATCCTCTTCTTGTTCCTTGATATAATTCCAAATCACTAGAAGAATGGAGAGTACAGCTGAGGCATGAAGGAAGGAAATTTATCCACAGTAAGGTGTCTTCTTCAACTACTGAGTCTGTTGCAGCTGCTAACTCTGATAGACTTATTCAAATGGGAGGCAAGCATAATTAAAACATGATTAATAGCACAGTCAGGGGGAAGGTTATCACACACACACACACACACGCTTCTGCCCTTCATGTTCTGTGTGTAAACTGTAATGGACGCATCTTTGGGTAATAACAGCTGTTATTACCCATGGATGCATTCAGTTACAGTTTTCATATGAAAGAGCCCTATATTAAATGAAACAAGGCAGCCACCCAACACCCAAAGATGGAAGTACTTCTCCCATACAGCGGCAGGAATTGAGGCAAGCCAACTGTTCATAAGTAGAGTTTCCATCCTTTTTCTCCTTTCAATCCTGTCTTCATGAGTAGTGCTCACAGATGTGCAAAAATTGTCATGAAAAAATATAAGTGTATAACCTGTGATATCTATAAACTGTGATAACTATTGTCATGGGAAATCTGTTACGGCTAAGAAAATGTTACATTACTTCATGCAGAATAGCCAGAAGCTGACCTGAACTTCTTACCTTAAACATAGCATACTAGAGTTCATACAGTTTGAGTAGAGGTATTATCATTCTGACCAATTCCGACAATGGGATATAAGAAAGAGAGATTTTACTGTAAAAGTTCTTATTGGTTATAATGGCTGCTTTGAGAATGGTTAGAAAAACACCTAAAAGCCCTAAAAATGGATTATAAAGTGTTTTAGTTTCCATATACTCAGCTGAAAGAAGGGTATAAAATGGATGTAAGCTTAGAAGGATTTCAAGAAGAGAAAAATGAATTGGATAAAATTATACAAAGTAAGGATGAAAAGAAAACAACAAAATTTTACAATTTACTTCAAGAAAGAGAATTGGAACAGGAAAGAATACAGGAGATAATGATACAATGGGCAAAAGATATTGGAAATGAAATACATATGGAAAATTGGGAAAAATTGAGGAAGAAGACCCAGAAATGTATTTGCTCACAAGACTTTAAAGAAAAACGTCAGAACAGTGGTACCTCACTCCACAAAACAACTCTAATACATATATTACTAAACAAAATAAACGTTAGGAATATCAAAAGGAGATAGGCTCCTGGATTCATATGTGGTGGATATGCCCCAATTTAAATAAATATTGGGAGAAGACATGCAATAATATCCAAAATGTTACAAATAAATTTTCAATTGAAGCCAGAAATATATTTATTGAATAGGACAAATAAAATGGGTGAGAAAGGTGAGGAAAAAAATATTGGAGAACATTGTTATATATAGTCACTTTAACTAGAATAATGTTAGCGAAGCACTGGAAATCAAAAGAAAATGATGTCGCCCGACTTACCAGGCCGGCATTGTTGCTGGGGCAGAAGGCGCCCTAGTCTCTGCAATTGTGGAGCCCTGTCTCGCCCAGCATCCTTTGGGCCAGCAAGAAGGCCCTCCATTGGCTGTTGGGGTGGAAAGGGTGGCTCTTTTGCACCAGGTGCTGGGACTACACGTCCCAGCTTGCGTTACAAAAGGGAAGAGGCCATGATTGGCTGACTTGGACCCCCGAGTGCAGCCTATTGGTGGTAGGAGCATGGGAGGCAGTGCCTCTGCTCTTTCTAGGCCCCCTATTGGTGGACAGGCCTATTTAAGGCTGCGTTGTGCGCCATCTGGCGCCATTTTAGCTCAGCTCTTCCACCCTCCCTCCCTTGGCTAGAACGTTTTTGTTACAACTTTGTTTTAGGGCAGCAGTATAGGTCCTGGATCTGGTGGACATGGTTTCCAGGGCTCTGTAGCACTGGATCGGGAGTCCATTGGACTCGGGAGTGCTGAGGGCAGGTGGTGTGGCCATTGTGGGGACCAAATCGAGTGAACATGTCCTGGTGACTAGGGGCTTATTGGAATATGTGACTGACCGGTTCCATATATGCGAGAGGGCATTTCCGTTGCCCCTATGTCATCCTGATGCTAGGCTGTGACCAAGTAACCTTACATCAATCAACTGGGGTGTTGATTGATGTTTCCAGATCCAAACCTTATGCTTTGGGCCAACCCTACCCTTTGTGCTGTTTCCTAACAAAGTTGTGGCCTTTTTCTCCAATTCTGTGTTGTTGTCTTATTGGGTGGCTTCCTTCCCACAGCAACTCCACCAGTAGATGAATGGATATTGGATTTAATAGATATGAGCAAAATGGAGAAATTAATGTTAGTGAAGCACTGGGAATCAAAAGAAACTTCACCAGTAGATGAATGGATACTGAATTTAAAGAGTGAAATGGATAAATTAACTGTGAGAATTAACAATAAAGATACAGAAAAAAATAGATAAAGAATGGTTCCCAATTGCAGAGTTACTGATGGGAAAGATGAAATATGAATTATTTAATACTGTGCTCAATAGTTATACCACTATTGGAGAAAAGGAAAATATAGAATAATCAGAAGTTGAGAATATAGAGCATAACAAATGTTTATGAAGTCAGATGGATTTAATAATTAGTAGAACTGTTGACTGTAGGATGGTTGAATATATGAATGATGGATGGAGGAAGGATACTGTCTAATTAAAAATAATAATAATTGTAAGCCGCTCTGAGAGCCTTTAGGGCTGGAGGGCAGGGTGAAATACTAATACTAATACTAATAATAATAATAATAATAATAATAATCTGTTGGTGTATGCTATGTATTAGTGTTATATGCTACTGTATGTCATGCATTTTATGATAATAATTTTTAAAAAAGAAATAGAAAACTTTGGATGAATCTCAATATATAGCTGTGTATGTGTACCTAAAAACTAGGTACACATACACAGCTATATACTGAGTTTCATCCAAAGTAAGAAGTACACATGCACCTGGAAACACTGGTCCTTACTATAGTATGGAAACCCTTGACAGCTAAAATGTTATTACATGCTTTCTTTACCTTGATACATCTTCTGTGTCCATTAATTGTCACTATATTTAATAAAAAGAACTTGTATAGCTTGAACTAATCTTGATTATCTTTGATTCTGTTTGGTGAGGCATTTGAGTGAATCTGGCCTTAGATTTGGACATAATTTCAAATGGAACTGTAACTAGTACAGGTATTCCTGTTGTGAAGTAGTGACAATGACACATCTTACTCTTGCCTTGTTCTTCAAACAATGTTTAAAGATACAGAGATCCCACAAGAAGAGAAAGGCTAGCAATCCCGGTGTATTTGATGCTGTAAAAAAGGTACCTTTACAGAATTGTAATGTATATGAACTGTTATTTATTTATTTCTTTTATTTATATCCCACCTTTCTCCTCATGCAGGGCCCATCTGTCACATGGGCGGATCAACAAAATGTCATCTGTTACCCTCTGAATCTTATCAACTAGTGTGATACTGAATGCAAGTTTCCATACCACTGGAATTTCTGACTGCATGGAAAGCCTACATGTGTAGAGCTATACAAACAACATTTCCCCTATTAAAATATTATTCTGAAATATAGGTGCAAATAAGACACAAGAAGTGTATATGCATTTGGAATATGTTTTTGTCCCTATACAAGTATCCAGTAGGAATCTTCTGTTACTTATGATTACTTATGATTATATGTTTATTGTTTATTATTAGCAGTAAGCATTTTTCAGCTTATTGTTGCTTTCTTACATATAAAATATGATACATTCCTAGAAATCAGCATTATAATTTTACTTACATTTCTTTGTGATCCATCATATTCACACCTTTCTATTTTACCCAAACTGCCATCTGAAAAATACAGTTTTTCTGCACTGTGATCAATGGCAAGACCATTAGGTGTTAAGATGTCAGTGCGGATGATAACCTGTGCGTTTTTGCCATACAATGTAGCTCTCATGATGCTTGGATGATGCTCATTCCAATTAGTCCAAAACATTAAACTGTAATTTAAAAGGTAAAAATCAAACACAGTTTTCAAAAAAAGGAATTTCAGTACTATAATGAGATATACAATATAGCATTTAAAATATTGATGGGTAATTTAAAACAGGGAAAGACAGATTTAAGGTGTGTAGAATCTACTTTACAAACTTCTAATCCAAAATATGCATTGAAGCACATCAGAACTCTTATTGATTTAAGTGCATTTATTCCAGACTAAACAAGACCAACAATATTTGTGTTATAATGCAACCAAAATGAATTTCTACTAGAAGGAATAAATGTCTTTTAAAACTGAATTCCATCAACCTATAATAAATATGGCTATGGCACCTACTTTTGACATTCATCAAGGGCTAAAACATGTGGATGATCATCTTCAGACATTGTTATTACTGCTTCTCTGTTGAAGGCTCCTCTTCGTTTCTGATCCACTGTGTGCCTTGTAATAGAGGATGTAGTTGAGCTGGTCCAATACAAAGTATCCCAAGCTCTGTGATATGCTAGACCCTCTACAGAACCAACATCTAGTAGTGGATAAGAGTGTTAAATAGCAGCTTTAATTAAGAGGGACATGGTCAAAATTACAATACTAAAATTATTTCTGTGAATATTAGATAGCAGCACGGTATTTTGCTATCACCATAAATGTATGCTATGTCGTAATGCATTAAATACACCAGGAACACACAAATGTTTGAATAATAGAAAGATTTTCATAAATGTAGCTTCTTGCATTGCTTTTTCTTCTTCTTCCATGAATAGGTACATAGAATAAAGAAAGATAGAGAAGAGTTTACATCAAGTTTTTCATCCCATGGATATATATATATATATATATATATATATATATATTGGTGATCATAAGTCTATTTATGGTTTGTGGTTTGTAGTTGGTCTTCCTCTCTTCCTAATGGGGATGAACATGAGTGTGGACTTGGTGACTGATGAGGCACCTTTCAACTCTATGATGCTATGATTCTACTATTCTTGTACAAGTATATTTGAATCAAACATTTTCAAGAAGTACTACCTGGAATACATCTATGCAGAATGCTGACTAAAGGTTGGACTTCAGAAATAATATGTGGCAAGGAAGCTTAAGGGGGGGGGGAATCTGAAGACGTATTGCAGTCAGAAACGTTTATAAATAGCATGTACTCATATGCACACACAGAGACTTCTACCTCATAATGCTAAATTAAAACATTAGATGGACCAATTACATTTATTCTATCCTGCTCATGAAGGAACAGTTTATTATTTTTGAAATGAATAGCATATTTAAATGAAGTGAGTGCTAATACAATATGATGTTAATATAAAATACTCACATTATTCACCTGCTACTGACAATATGAATTAAATCAGTAATATGGTATACAACTGATTAACTATCTACACAACAGAAAGCAACAACTTTTATGATTTACAGAAGCAATGGTGCAGTGATCACATCATTACATTGCCAAATGCCATCTATCACTTTTACTAAACTTAACGAAGATGGATTACATCCCATGAATGAGATACAGCCTATAAATACTATCATGGTGCTCTTCATCTGACTTTCCTGGAGAGTAGAATAGCATATAAATAAAAACAGAAACCTTCAGTTGAAGAAATTGTAAGAGATCAATATTTTTGCATATGAAACACAAAAACATAAAGCTCCAATCATTATGATGGAATTTTTTTAATAACCAGATGATTTGTGGTGGTGGTGCTTGTTTACTATTAAAGTTTAACTATGGAAACTCTCAAAATTAAATATTCCAATAATTAATACATCAGTATTTGCAGATGATATTTGAACCAACTTAATATCTTTTCTTATTATGGGAAGAGAAGATTCACACAGATATTTTTGCCCTATACTTCATGCTGTCTTGTAAGACAGATTCAACTTTGCTGAGCTAAACTCAGTAGTTTTGAAATATCTTATTTTAAGACCTCCTGAATTCACTACAAGTTAAAAACTCCACTTCTTACACAGATCTCCCCATTTAATAACATAAAAAACACAGTGGTAAAAATGGTGTGGCGAATGGGAGATAATACAAGTAAGATATAATATAAGAAAGAAAAATAGTCACAACATGAGCAACCTGGTACCTGACCATACTAAAAGTGGTTACTAAGAACAACTGTCATAATCCAGTACAGAGTTTGCGTTGGATTTAGTGAATTTATGCAGTGTGCTAAATTGTGGACAAATGCCTAAATTCTATCAATAGATTCAATTTATAGTCAATACTCATGTAAAGCCCATTGACTCAGTGGGTTTGCTCTGGTCTAGACTTAACAATAAGATTCAAATGAATGAATTCTGGAGATAAATTAAACATATTAATCATCTGTTTGCTTTTCTTTTTTCTTTTCTTTTCTTTTTTTAAAATTATGCTTACTCATTACGTACGTATAATTTACCTTTTCAGAAACAGTCTGCCAATTGTTTTACTAGCCCAGATGCTAGGAAGGAGGTTGCTTTCTGACAATCTGTTCACAGAGAATAGTTGTAACAGACAACAGGTGGTCACCATTTGGTGACTGAGATTAAAGCAATGTTTTAAAAGCAATAAACCATCTGAGGACATGAATCAACAACTCACACATATTACAAATGGCACAATGAGAATGGTAATTAATTCTTTACTCTTTCACTGGGCTCCTAAGGTAATGATGAAGCACCAAATCATCAGTGGCAAAAAATAGAAAACAACATAATAATAAGGTCTTATAATTCAGGATCAACAATTTGTCTCCTAACTAGCAGATTGTATAATTGTCTGATGAGTTCTCTTTTGCAAAGAAAATGCTATACAATATGAAGTACTCTAATTTGTAAAATTAGAAAATTTGGCTTGTGATAACCTACCAAAACCAAATTAAAACACAGATTTAATACTACAGTGGCATACTGTTTGCATAATTCTCCACACATCAAAATAATTAAATTTAAAAACCAGCTGATTTCTCTAAAGTTTGGCTGACGTCGTGTAATATCACAAACATCAAGTATAAAATAGATACCATTTTGTTGACCAACAAGGGGAAAGAAGTCTGTGTCTGAACGTCAGGCACGCTTGCTGAATCGCCTAACTTTGTATTCATAGGAATTCCTCTCCCAGTAATGATTCAGGGATGCAAAGGAGGGAAGTGTTCAGACACAGGCTCTTTCCCCACCTTTTAGGGTCACTTCACTTCACCCCTTAAAGGGAATCTGATCTTTGGTTTGGGGTGATGGGTATAGTGGGCTAGTGTATGGTTTCTGAATCTAGGATAAGCACCCACCTTGTGATACCTGGGAGGATCGTCTTCTATTTTAAAGAATATCTTGTGATTTACCCAGAATGCAAAAGCAGCCAATAAAATGTGTCTTTTCTTTTAGTATCTTCCCTTCTTTCTTTGCTTGTATAGCTTTTACTCTAGCATAAACATACTTCTTCCCATGCTTCCTCTGTAGTGTCAGCTCTTGTTTACACAATAAATGCCTTGGTTTACATACCTCCCTTCCTGAATCCTCTTCCATCTTTCTGTTCTTCTTTTAAGAAAAGCACCCCCTCCTCCTCCCTTCCCCTCCTCATCTATCCCATCCAGGCCCAAATTTTGAGGGATACATATTTATAGGATAAAATAATTATACCTCATTCTGATAGGCTGGAGGAGTTTGACATTGTGCAAATGGCTCTCAAAGAAACAACCAGATACGTGCACATATTTTTAATATTCCTTGTGCCAGCTGCATCCATGGACAATAAACATGCCTTCACTTAATATGATACATTTTGCCTTCAGGAATTTGCATATTGGAGCAAATTCCTTTAACATCTCTGGTGGCCCATCTTTTGAATATATATATATATATATATACACACACACACACACACACACATACATACATACATACACACACACACACACACCCATGAGCATACACACACACACACACTTGCTGTTGTTCAATGAACAGAAGATAAAAGAGGATGTGGCACATGCCTATACTATACTTAATCTGAAAAAGTGAATGCAGAATACATCAGCTTTCACTGAATGTAAGGTAAGAGAAACTGTTCTTATATTTATTTATGGTGCTAAAGGCTTGTCAGTTACTGATATCCTTGTGAGTCCTAAATCTGTTTTCAGTGAACTGGAAACATATTAGATAATAGGTTGTTTATACACTGTAAATCTACTTTCAGTGAGTTGGAAATGAGTTAGATAATGGGTTGTTTATGAGTTGCAGATCTGTTCAGTGAGCTGAAAATTTCTCAGATAATGGGCTGTTTATGAATTCTAAATCAATATTCAGTGAGTTGGAACTATGCTTGATAATGACTTGTGCATGAGTAGTAAATCTGTTTCCAGTGAACTGGAACTTACTAGATAATAGGTTGCTTCTGTGTAGTAAATCTGTATCCAGTGAGCTGAAAACATGTTAGATAATGGGTGCTTGTGAGTTGTAAATCTGTTTTAGTGAACTGGAAACTAGTTTAACAAAAGACTTCTTATAAGTCATTTTGATTCCAAGCACGGGACATATATTACATGGTAGGTGTTTGGAAACCATTTCATTGTGAGAATAAATGAAATAGAGCATTTTCTTTTTTAGTAGTAATTATTCTTGTGAAGGACTGATATAATCTTGCATGCCATTGCTCCTGCTCTTTTGACTAAATACAATGTAATAGCTTGTATAAAATATCATCATATCTGTAATTAGCAAAAACACTGATTCCAAGCTGATCTTTTCTCATCTAAAACCAGACAGTGAAAGTAATTGTCATCATACTTGACATTCATATAAAATTTAGGATTATGAAAACATTCCCCATACGTTGATGTTATAATCTTGTAATAACCACATAAGGTCACTATTTGCAATGCAGTCAGGACACAACATATGAGAAAATTGTTTGGAATTCAGAAGGTTCGAAACCTCCCTAATTTATAGTAATAACAAGTTTGAAATTGTAGCTACTATGACTAAAGGTTCTATTCTAAAATGCCATGGTCCAAATCTCAGAAATTATAGGAAGAACCAGAAAAAACTTTTCCTCATATGCTGGGGATAAGCCACTCCTATCACCAACATGGCTGTGGTATCACATATATCAAGCTGCAGCCCGGAAAGTGGTCTAAATGGAGTCATGTGTAAATTGTACATGATTAGAAGGCACTGCAGCACTCCTGTCATGAGATCACTGACACACAGATGACAGTGGTCAAGCTACTGTTGTTGAAGAATATTCTTAGCCTTTCCCAGCCCAATCTAAACATAAAAGGATTTGTAGCAACCAATCAAATGGTCCTGTATCAAGGTGGTGCTAAATCATGATGCACTTCCAGATTACGATTCAAGGATCACCCCCAGATTGTCCCCAGACAACTGACTCTATTTTTTTTTTTTTGGACATGCAAACCACTAATTCACAGAACTTTTATCCAGGATTTAGAATTATTTTATTGACCCTTATTCAGCTCACTACTGTCTCCACATATCCACATCAATAAACAACAAAAGCCCTCTCCTCTTCTAACAGCCATTCATTAGAGAAGCTAAAATTGATTTAATCTCTAAACCAGATCTGAACCCACATAAAAAGGATCTAGATAATCAACTCCCTGAAAGAATTTCTGCATCATAACTCTGTTGAGAAAATTTCCCCTAAAGGGCATATTTGAGACTGGGGAGTCGCTGTCACATACCACAGGGTCTAGGATGATCTTCACAAGTAGTCATGTACCTATAACAAGGTGGCATCCACAGAGAGGAATTAACATGCTCAGGACCCACCCAGTCCAAATTTAAACAGCCAAAATATGCAAGGACCGAGAAAGTAAATGTTTGAGTGCAGAAATGCAAATGCTTTCCCATATCTTCAAGTACTTTCCCACTGAAAGTGAGCCCATGATGTCCAGTTAGAGTCATCATTGGACTTTTCAGGCAGAGCTATGATTGCAACATTGCTGTGGAGGTGACTCAGTTTTATTCTCAAAGTGTTTATCATTGGACTCAGTGTGCTTCTAAAAGTGCTATGATTTCTTTACCAGCACTGATACTAACAGCCTTTGAATCACTTCAGAAAGCCTTCCCTCTCTAAATGTACATAAACAATAGTTTTCAGTGAGAAAGAGTGTGGCAATTTCTATTATGTTTAACTTTGTATGCCTGTGCAATTGCGTGTGTGTGTATGTGTGACATATCAGTACATCTTAGCTTAACTGACCAGGTGGCCAGCATCATTCCACAAGAAAGAAAATCAAGTTGATATTCATGTAGTGGAACATAAAACAACGTAACTCTAAAGGCAAACTATTTTGTTGCTGATGATGGAGAAACAAAAATTTAGATGAAGGAAAATATATTATTTTCTGGTGGGAGAGATTCTTTGGGATGTATGGCAGTTTGAAAGAAATAAACAAAGAACTGATTTTTTAAAAAAAATAAATAGTTGAAAGAAAAGAAAAATTAAGCAGGATACAAAGGTTAAGTGGAAAAAAGGAATATATATGTAAAAGCAGTGTGCAAGTAATTATCATATATAGTAATCCATGATGATCACATACTTGGAGAGCAAAGAGATACAGAACACAGCATGAATGAGGCAAGTCAAGAGAAATGTCCTTGGTTGTGTTTAACAGGATGTAAAAGTGAGGGCAATGGAATACTGTCAGTAAATCATACATAATATGTGAAGCATATGAAACAAAACAAAGCACTCAATTATTATGTGTAATGACTTCAGTGGGAATTGCAAGAAGGAGAAGGAAAGAAATAGAACCCACCATACACACGTTCATATAATCCACTAGATTCAACTGAGGGCTGGAACAGATGGGCAGGAAAAAGCAGCCTGATTCTGCTTTTTCAAAAAGTGGTCCCAATCCTCACTGCCCATGCTGACCGCTCCCAAGATTGGCTGAATAAACACAGGCCTGCCACATGGTACAGTGTCAAGCCACACTGCTGGGTAATTTTTTTTTGTTGCCTCCCCACCGTACATGTACATCATTTCACAAACACACCACCTGCGACCTTCAAACTTCTCCCATGTCTGGCTAGATGCCACCCCATTGCATGGCCACCCCTTTGATCAGCCACACAGTCGTATCACATCAATGTGTGATTGATACATTGGCAAAGCATAGTCAAGGATGCCCCCCATGCATGGCTCCTTCACCACCTCATGCCTCTCTATTGGACTGTCTGGTTTGTGTTTGTTGCAATTACATCCATTTGATTTGTTGCACTTTCATTTCAGTTGCAGCCTTGCAGTGCTCATATGTAGCAGCAAAGATCTGCATTTTCCTCGTTGGGTCATATTATTCCGGGTTCTTTTTGCTCCAGTTTTTAGCCCCAGAGCACAGCTTTGGTCTGGTTTCCAATTGCTTTCGAAGCATGTGTCATTTAAATGCCCTGCCTTCAAAGCAGCTTGAAACTGCTGTATTTTGCCCAACTGTTTCACCTCTGGGATTACCACCAGATAAGTGGACTGCAACCTAAGTGTATATATATTTGCATATTATCAAAATTTAATCAAATTACCTTGTAGGGTTTTGGTTTTTTTTTGGGAGATTCTGAGGGAAATGTAAAATACATAAAGTGTAAAACACATTTGCAGCCACTCATTTTAACAATAAAAAACAAAATAGCAGTTAATATTTTCTTCTTTATACACTATTAGTGAGACAGGCCATTTTTTCACCTGCTGCCCCTCACTCCTGGAACCTTCTTCCCCCACAAGCAAGAGTCATCACTTCTTTAACCAGCTTCAAAACGTAGTTGAAAACCATCCTGTTCAGAGAAGCCTTCCCAGGCATGGCATAATTGTCGCTTACTATTTGATGTTCTTTTGGTGCCTGTTTATCAAACCATTTCCTGTATTGCTATGTACTGTATATGCATTATCCTACTTGAGAGTATGTATTTTCCTTGGAAAATGATTAACCATCCATTATGAAGCCAAGCCCTCCCTCCAGTCCATCTGCCTTGGTCCAGGCCTCGGAGGTAGAGAGTGCTGGACCTCTTACCCTTTCCCTCCACCACTCCCTTCTCCTTCTGTGTCATGTCTTTTTAGATTGTAAGCCCGAGGGCAGGGAACTGTCTAACTAAAAAGATTGCATGTACAGTGCTGTGTAAATTTACAGCGCTTCATAAATAAAGGTTAATAATAATAATAATAATAATACCAAAATGGCTTAAAAACAAAATAAAATATCCATTAAAGCAATCGAATTTCTATTCAATGTAGTTAAGCGTTTTTCAAAAGCAGCAGTACTTAAATTAATAAATTACAACTTTTTAAAAAGTGGATTTTTAAAATAAAGACTGTACTTACTTTCAACTATAACTTTTCTGCCAGACCAATCATCTTTAATAAGTTGTATATTTCCAAAATGTGCATCACTGAAGAAAATTCGGTTAGTACCACCTCCTTTCTGGTTGTAATCAAAAGCCAGTGCTATTACATTTTTGAAATATTCTGGATTTTCATAAGGTTGCACTGGTGAATTTAAATTTGTCTCATCTGAAATATGTATAGTTTTTAATATTGTTCTTCCTGAATAAAGCAAGTAGCCATCATGTCTCAGGCATGAAACACCATCCTCTGCTAGATAGCCATGTGCACAAGCACACGTTTTCTGCATCTTTCCTCGATAGAGACAAAGTTGTTGACACCCACCATTGTTCCTGGCACATATGTTGGTTCCTGCAAGGAAAATAATCATGATTATGATAATTATAATATTAGTAATAATAGTAATAATAATTATAGTTTCTGTAATATAAGTTAACGTATTTTCTTTGATGGTGCTTTACTTCACTTGTCAAAAACATATTTTATCCCTGTATTTATAATAAACATTTTTCAGTTTTATTAAACTAATTATTCACATAATTTATCAATCTATAATGGTATGTTAGAATTAAACAACTGTATTAAGGTTAGGTCCTTAAGATTTACTATGCTAAAATTAGCTATATATTTTCGAAGTCCTTATAGAGAGTAATATTTATTTTTTTCTAACTGTAAGCTGTTAAAAGACCAAGTACATTTCAGATGTACTTGGAAATAATCCCTTTTAATTTCAAATAGGACTTTCTTTCTAATGTGAACAGTAGTTTATATAGAAATTGTATGGCTTCAAGTTGTATCATGGACAGTATCCTCTGATACATTTCAGTTGAGAGAAACTAATGATGCCAGTAGAAACAAAACGTATCTCCTCCTTTTTGCAGCCCCATCATACCTCTAAAGCCTGCTCAGGAGGGCGGGGAACCCCTCTGGAGCTATTTGCATCTTGAAAGGCTTCTAGGGACAGTAAGAAGGGAAGAAAGTCTTGACACGAATGCAATTTAGGCTATTGCCTTTGACCAACAGAATGGTTCCTTCTAACTACAGAAGACCTCTGATCTATTGGAACATATCTATTAGTAGAGGCAATTTTCCATTATTTCCCCCTTACAGTCTCTGAAAATCTTATATAGAGAATTATTTGACACTCTGAGAGGAGGCTGAGAAACTGCAGAAGAAGGGCTTAGCCAAAACTGCTTTCTTTTTTTCCACTGTTCTGAGTGGAAATTGCTCAGCAAGTGTTCCCATTAGTGAGAAAAATACTCTGGATCCAACCGTACATGTATTTATATTGAAAGGTTAGTATCACACACATTCATATTTATATGTGTATATATAGTATCACTTTTACTGCTCTATTTTTATTACCTTGTTTTGCTTGAACATAAATTAAAATTTTAATATTTGTTAATTTTAATTTGAGCTTTTAATGAAATGAGTGTGACCATACTGCTGAAAGAAAGGCCATACAACTTTTACTGATTTCCCCTTTCTACTGTCTCTCAAAACCTCTCCAAACCTAAGAGTGGTGGGTTGTCCTGTAGAACAGTGTGTGGCCAGGTAAGTATTGACCAAAACAAACAAAGTACTCAGTTTCAGCAGAGTAATCCTCTGTTGGATATGAACCCTTCTGTTTGAAGCAGACCTGCTATGAATGCCCATTCGTCTGATCTTTTTCTGAATGATAATAGTAAAAAGGATGAAATAAAACAGAGGATGAAATAAAGAGATTAGATTGCAGAGTCATTCATTCACCCTATCCTGGCCTGAATGACAACAAACAACTCTAGTTCATCTTTGACATTTGTTTTGTGGGCATGTTTGGTCATTTATGTTTTAAAACAATGTGCCAATTACTGTTCAGTATAATTGTTTGCATTTCCTTGAAAGTCTATTTGCATATAGAAATGCATTTGGTAGAATGCTAACGGGAGAGAAACCAAAGCCACAATTCACAGCTAGATTTACCAATTCTGATATAAGCCAGTTTATCAGTACAAAGTAAGCAAACACTGGCAAACCTCAGGTGTATTATTTAATTACATACTATGCAAGCCATAATCTGTTGGCAAATAGTCACACAAAATTGATGGCTTGCTTTTCTGCCTTTAATGCTGCAGTAATACTCAAAATTCAGAACTTAGTACTCTAATGGTATAGAGATGGACATAGTTACCTTCTAATTGTTGAAAAGCAAATAATTGTTAAAGGTCAAGCTACAGGGACCAGTTTTAAAAGTTGGAAAACAGCCATGATAAAACTTGGTGGTGTCTTTTCTCTGGTTGGGAGGTTTTGCAATTGCTCTGGTACTAAATCCTCAAATCCAAGCATAAAATAGTTCCACTACTAAGCTTTCCATGTGCCATTTGGTACTTAGGTGAGGTGGCATCTAAAACTGGAATGTCTCTTGGATTGATAATAATCAGGGTCTGTGTGATATGTATGTCTGAAAGAGTGGTGCTTTTTCTTTCCTCTAGTAGAAAAGAGTGCATTTTTAAAATAACACTCCAGGTCTCCAGTGTCTTTAAATATACAAGGCAGCTTTCTTTGCCAAGGAAGTGGATAATTGAGCACAATTCAATGAGTCTCTGCATGCAAGACTACAGATTTGTACAATATGTGCACAGCAAGACTTTTTCCTTTTGGCACAATCCAACCAAATTATGCACTTTGAAGCCCATTGACTTAAATCGTTGTGTTAAAATGTATCCGGAAAGAGTTCTTAACTTTGGCTGGATCATCTGTTCCTTTTCAAAATAACAACTTTGTACCAAGAAGTTTTCAAAGACAGTTTTCAATGAAGCATGGAGTGCTTTTTTGAAAATTACTTTTTATCTTATGCATAGATCTTTTTTGTGCTTTCAGTCTGTACCAATGAAAACAATAAATGCCATCTATAAATTTTTAATTTACAGTTACTTAGTGGGACATATTCAACTTAGACGATACCACTTAATGAAGTTTATTCTTTAAAAACAATGAGAAGAACATAATTGCTTCCTTTAGACAGAAATAATTTTATCTTCATACAATAAACAAGTATTTTGGACAATCAGTTCTGTTTCATTTAC
>NC_056522.1:228436493-228444642 GCF_019175285.1 Sceloporus undulatus | reverse complement strand
AATAATAAATGTTTTAGTAGACTAGAAATGTTAATATATGATTTGAATAGGTGCGTGCATTGAGATATGGCAGTAAATTTGGAAAGTGGTCTATACTCTGACCTTTGTCTTGTCATAATAATAATAATAATAATAATAATAATAATAATAATAATAATAATAATTTGTATTCCACCTTTTCCCAGGGGAATCAATGTAGATTACAACAATTATAACAATAAAACATCAAGAATAAAATTACAATTAAAAAGAACAACCCCATATCCCAACCCTCCCCCATCATAAAAACATTAATCAAAACCATAAAAGGAAATTAAAGAATAGAATAAATTAAAAGAACATGCCTCTTAATATCTTCTTACCCCACTATAAAAATAAAACATAAATTACAAATTCAGGCTTTGGTTTTATTTTCATGGCTTCTACAATAACTTTATAGTCTGAGTGTGGCCTACATGGTTCTCAGTGTAAATTAAAAACTACCATTTGATCCTGACTGTTTTCCATTTTACATATGTTACATTTATTGTAAAACATCTACTCAGTTAGGACCCACTATCTAGAGAGTAAGTTAAAGCTATCGCTATCTAGAATGTCAGTGACACATAAGGATCAGAAATCTCTACTGGATGCTCATTTTACTGGGTCAGTACCTATTAAAGGATAAAGCAGGTGTTTTCAATTTTAAAAAAATACCTGTGCTTTTTCTCATCCTGAAAGGTCATGATGCCAATGCTTTACAGCTTTAACCTATATGAAGTACTTCTGCTTTAATAAGATTATTTTTAAATAGTTGAAATGAAATAGATAACATTTCAAAATATTTTCACCTGTTTTTCTTTCCCCATTTGTATTTCTGGTTCACTGACAGCCCCTCCCAAAGACATTAACCATTTGTAGCCTACTAAAATTTGGAAAAAATGTATTCAAATCATTCAGATATGATGTAAAAATTCAAACTTTTAGTTATCTTATTCTAGTGTATTACATGATGCCCCACACTTCCACTGGTGATTCATGCAGAACAGTTAAATTTGAAGAATGAACACAGTTTTCTAGAAACCAACCTATTCCTGTGTATCAAGCTCATCCGAATATACGATATATTTTAAGGTACAATAATGGAGAATGGTGGTGGCCAGGGTGTGTGTGTGTGTGTGTGTGTGTGTGTGTGTGATTTACATGTATACACACTTTCATGTTTGAACATAACTTAGTGGGCTAGTGGCATTTCCCTATGCAGCAGCAAAAGCTAAAAGACTAAAAGATTTATTGTGCTATTTGAGGAAATAGGCTGTAGATCTTATGGTACAATAAATCTGCTAAGCTTGCGAGGAGATATAAGACCATTAGGTTTTTGGTTTTTTTGGTTTCAAACTGCTCACTTAGAGAAGGCAAGTAAATGTTAGATTGATATGTAAATGTGACCTCTTCTCCTCTGTCCCCTTGTAACAATGTGGAAATGGTCACTACAAAGTCATATTTTGTGAAATTATGTTGGCTGATTAAAAAATAATAATATTCATGTCAAGTTTTTATTATATTCTAAATGGCCTAGCAGTGGAGCACTTCCTAGGTTAATACAGAAGTTCAAGAAGCTTCAGAATTTTGCCCAGGTATATAGGATGGTGTGTATCCCTCTCAAAATAATGCTTGGATGTGAAAAGAGACAGCCAAATATTACCATAATATTCACCTTCACCAACTACAGATACTACCAGAAATGGAACATATCCCAAATCAACCAGAAGACTGGTAATCAATAGGTGAGTATGAATGCATTGTAAGAAAATGATTTTTAAAAAGAACATCCTAGTAGTTCAGATAAATTAGTATGCAAAAGTACTATAAAAGAAATTACTTCACAAAAAAGTGCAACAAAACATGAGAAAAAGTGCAACAAAAATCAACATTATACAAAAGCTTCAAGTTACACTCTTCCCTCAAAGCATATATTGGAACTTTTTCATAATTAAAGAAAAATATGTTCTTTCCTCCTCTTGGTTTACACTGCTAATACAAATAATTCAGCAATAAAATACAAACTGTCTAATAAATTGTGTCAGCCAACTTTGAGAAGGTAGTTAACAGACACATTTTTGCCATTATCAAACCCATCAAAGAAGTCATCTTTTCAGAATGAGGACACAAATACCCCTAACTTCAGTATTTTATTTATCTGTATATAAAATACACTGCATAGCTTGGTTTGACAAGCACAACATTAATAAAAGAAAAAATGTTAATAGACAAATCTGAGAAATTTTACATATAAAATATGGAATCATGATTTACTATATTATAGCCATCCCCCTCCCCCCCCCCGCGATGGAGGGGTTGTAGTGGGGATGAGCCGTATTAGGGTTAGGAAGGTTCTTACCTTCCTGACAGCCCTTCCTCCCAGTACGTGCGGAGCGCGTACTTTTTTGCGGTGCCCATCCACATGGGCGCCGCCATGTTGACGTATTGGACGCTGTGCATCCAGACGTGTCGCGGCGGAAGTGACGTCGCGAGGATGCACTCCACCCCTCGCGGCGCCACTTCCGCGTTCCAAAAAGGAGCGGCATTTCGCCGCTCCTTTTTTGCTGCACGGGGAAGCCTCGCAGTCTGGCAGCTGGGGCTTCCCTACGCAGCGAATGGCGGCGGCGGGAAAACGGCCCCTTGAGGGCCGTTTGTAACCCGCCTGTGTCTGTGCTGCAGCATGCAGACTGATGTGGGGCTCACAGGGGCAGCTTCTAGCCACCCGTCTGTCAAGCCCTTTAGAGAAAAATACATTCCCTGCAGATCTTAAAACTTCAGCTGGCTTGTACAGGAAGATGTGGTCTTTCATACTGTCTGCACCCAAGAACCCTCTGGGCGTTGCTTAGCTATTTTGAGGTTTCCTGGGAGCTCTCTTTTCTTTATTAATTCTTCTTTTCAGTTATTCTCTGCCTCATTCCATGCACAATACAGTTCACTGTTTGTTAATAATAAGAGTGCCATTACAAGAAAGTTAAAATAGTTTATTACAGGGTCCCAGAGATTACATAGGATTAAACTGTACGTCCTAAATTGAAAAGTTTGAAAAAAGGTGGGGGTAGTGAGGAAATCAGTGGTGTGTGTGTTTGTCTGTGTGTACATGCTGGAGAAAAAAATTAACTGTCTGTAGGGAGGAAGCATTATCACCTGTAGTTTGGTAACAGCCCATTATTTCAATTTCAAAACTGAGGACAGCTGCAGTAGAATTGCTGTTTCCATCTTCCTCCCAAGAGCTTTCACTTTATCCAGAATGACACAGAAGTAGCATTCTGTTGCAGAATCTGAGTGAAAAAGGCAGCTCCTCTCGTAGCTGCTTTCCCCCAACCTCCTGCCAACTACCATTTTTGATTCAGAATGTTCCAAGCAATATTGCATGGAAGACATTCAGGGTGACAAGAGAGATGACAACTATCAGAAGGCAGCTAGGAACAGGACCTTGACACCTTGCTTTTCTTTTAAATGCTTTGGAAAATGAAAAAATGTAGCACTTTTAAAAAGTGCTTGATTCACTCCGGGGGGGAAATTACCCCCCAAGCCATAATTAGTTCATTACTAGTTATGATATATGTCTTAATGTTAATAAACAGGACCAGTCCTTTCTTCCTGATATTCGGTATAGTAAAGAATTGAAATGTGTAATCTGAACACCAAAGTACTGTATTTTTCATCTAATGTTTTTCATCATTTGAACAGAAAAGACATCAAGCTATGTCAATTTTTTTTACATCTACCTGCTTGCTTTGTTCATTAATTTTCATGCCATAGTATTTTGTAATTTGCCCCAGTTGTTGGAAATGTGAAGAAAATCTTAGATGCAAAGAATCCTTAATTATATCAGACCTCAGAATATGATCATATCCTCAGCCCTTTTTTTATCTATTCAGACCTTTCTGTCATGCTTCCAGGGAGATTCATTCTCTTTCATTCTTTGTATATTAAATATAGAAAATATGTAACTTTCATTACCTCATATGTTATTATTATAAAAGATGACAGGTAGGACAGATGTTCATGGGCCCCGGCTGATTAACCTGGTTCTCCGTTCTACAGCTATGAGACTGCCTGTAGCTCCACACTTTATTTCAAATATAGTAATAAAAAGCAGGATTTTCCAGTACATCTACACATTCATGTACATTCAGTACATTTTCTCTGAAGCTAGTTTGAATAGTACAAGGCTTATTAGTTAACTTCCTCTTAATCTTCCCTTAAATATATTTATTAATTATGATTACTGAATGTATTTAAATGTTTAGTGCATGTTTTTTTAAAAAAGAAAAAAAAACATTTTTACAATAATGTCTTTGCTATTTAGCCATGCTTAATAACAGTAAATATTTAAATATAATCTCTTGCACAAAATGCAGTGGTAATTTTGATTTCTTACAAGGAGGAAAATAAATGAATAAATAAATAAATAAATGTGTAATCTGTTGAGCAGAAATTTACCTTTTTCACGTATTCTGTTGAAGACCTTCACTTCCTTCAAGTTTATTCCTAAACCTGTCCTCATGGATATAGTCTCTGTGGCATCATTTTTGTTGCCTCGTCTGATGGAACCATTTGCATGGGCTCTGCCAAAAAAATATTGGACATATCTGACCCACAATTCTAAACTAATTAAAGTCAAGTAAGTCATTAAATTGCAGGAGACATCTGGATTAACAGAAGATGAAGAAGCGTGCTTTTCTTTGTGACATTGATATGGTTTAGCTTTGAATATCCAAAGTGCCTTTTCCCTGGAAATTACATGGCTTTGTGGGATCTTTTCAGTGACCTTGCTAAAGAATAGGTAATCCTACAAGGGTGAAGCATCTGGCACAGAAATAACATTTTGAGACTCAAATACTTATGGAAAAATAAATTACCTGTCAGACCAGTAGATGTAAGCCCCAAAGACGGCAACTGAAAAAATATCCACATTGCTCCCTGACAGCACAATCTCCCGATTCCTTCCACTTTCAAGGTCAATTCTTTCTATCTTGTCCATTCGAGCATCACACCAGTACAATTTATTTTCCTAAGAATCAATTGAACAGAAAACTTGAAAATATTTATATCAGAAAATATAATAATATATGTCATAAAGTATATGTTTTAATATGATATAGCATTTTATGAACTTAGAAGAGAAAAAACAAACCTCAAGGTCCACAGAAATTCCATTAGGCCATGTAACCCCAGTTGCAACAAGAATAATCTTTTCCGATCCATCTAAATGTGCCTTGCCTATGCAGGGTGCCTGGCCCCATTCTGTCCAGAATAAATACCTAGAATATGGGGGAAACATGGCAAATCATAATGTATTGAAATTGAGCAACGGATTGCATAATATTTATTAGGAGCAGAAGAAAGTTGATGGCAGTTCCCACCATTACTTCTAAGTTCTGGCTCCTGTCTTCCCCCACAACTGCTCCTAAGAGGTAGAAGATGGACTAGAAAGGTATAGGATGAAGGACAGTAGTCTGATAGAGGAGGTAAAAATTGCTTGTGCTAGTTTCAGGCAGAAATACCTGAGAATGATGAGTCAGAACAAGAAAGGAATAGAAAGGCAGAAATTCTCAGAGGTAGCATACAAAATATTTTCCAAATTATGGACTTTTAACGTATTTTGCAATTATTGACAGACTCTTGAATGTCATGTTTTTTTAAATAATTACTATCTACTATTTAATGTTGTGTGTTAATGGGATACTTTTACAGTGGATCCTTGTTATACGCTGGGGTTTGGTTCCAAGATCCCCCGTGTATAACAAAATCCGTGTATGCTCAAGTCCCATTAAGTATAATGACATAGCAAAATGGTGTCCCTAATAAAAATGGAACATCAAGGTAAATTTATACTTTTTGGGAACATTTTCAAACCGTGTATGCTTAAATCCGTGTATAAAAAATCCGTGTATAAGAAGGGCCGACTGTATTAATAATCATTGATACGGGCATGAAGAACCAGAATTGGCCACAAGCTCCTGAAAATATATTGTCTTTCCATATTGAGAATGGACCAACGAAGACAATATGCTGTCATGAAATAGCAGAGGAGTGAGAATTATGCAGTCCTTAACATACTGTTGGGCTGCAACTGCCAGCAGTCCTAGCCAGCATTCTGTTCAATAGTTTTGATCAGTTGCAAGTACATTAATGTATCATGTTACCCTTTTTCTGGATGCACTGCTATAGCTCTTGGCTGGTCCAGGCCTTGAGAAATGACAACATATCGAAAAGAGCCATTGAGCCTGGCAACTTCAATAAAGTTGAAGCCATGATCAGTCCAATATATATTACCTGGAAGAAAACAAATGGTCGTTCTCCTATATTTGTAATGGTTCAGTGATATTAAGTTATGCTTGTTTGAAATTTCTACCAAACAATGCTAATTTTATTTCTGCATTGGTAGACAAAGATTTTCATTTTTTTTAAACTGCTCTTTTTTTCAATTAAACAGAGTCCTTAAACTTTGTTCCTAATTTAACTAAACAGTTATTTTCAAAGTTAAACTAAAAATAGAGACAATTAATATTGCAAAGAAAACTGAAAATGCATATCTTCCTATTCATGTGGACTACACGTAGTTTGATCTTTAGTCATGACTAAGCTGTAAAAGGAAAGAAGGCAGGAAGGGAAACATGAATCAGCTAAAATAAAAAAAAATTGATATCTAGCTTTTGGTAGAAATTTCTTTTCCCCATTTAGTCTCAAAGGTGCTACTAAGGATGGAAAGAATATTCAAATATATTTGGGAATTGGTCAAAAAATATTATTCAAGTGTTGGAAAACTTTGATGAGAAGAATCCTGGACTTACAAGAATCTTTATTTTGCAAAAATTTTGCATGTGGTTGTTTTGAATAAAAAACAGCATTTTTCTGAACAGCAAATAGCATTTTTGATGTGGAGTTGATGTGGATCTGCATTGATATGTTATGTGGAGAATAACATATCAATGCAGATATATTAATTTCTGCACAGAAATGCTATAATTGGGGATTTATTCTGCATAAAATTTGAACATGTTTTTTTTATAGAAACAGTATTTACTGCACAGGAAACAGAATTTTCTGTGCAAGAATCAATATTTTTGTGTAAAACAACTACATGCTAATTTTGTGCAGAAGTCCCAAATTGCAAATAACCTTTGAAAACTGTGTGTTTACCAAAGACATTCTGGCACAGGAAGAAAATTGTTTAAATTGCTCATAATTGCCTTCAAGAAGAAAGAGGCTGTACACACAGTTCCAAAGGCCTGTGTTCCCTTCAGCCTGGCATCACCCAGTTTACATGATGCAGGCCAACAGCCTTGGGCTGGAGTTGGGCAGACTGAATGTCATTCCAGTGGATCTGGCCCAACAGTCACCCAACCAGCTCTTAGTCCAGTCTAAAAAGTCTGGCTGTTTGTGGCAAAGTTTCCCAGAAACTCTATCATAACAGCCAGTAGACAGAACTGAGCCATGCTCCCTTATCAACTGCTACCACTGTTCTACTTGAAGTCTGCAGTCTTAGGGCCACAGAGGGGGGCTGCAATTGGAACAAGAGTGTCATCATTGGGCAAGGCAGTGGTGGCAGCGCCATATTATGGCAGCAGGTGAGTATGTGAATACCCACCCATCACTGTGCCAGAACAGGTAGCTGCTGGGGGCTTGAAAGGGCCAGATCGATGGGCAGGATATGATGGATTGGCCTATTGTATCCTACATGTGCGTTCAGGTCCTTAATGAGGAATTAGATCCCTAGATGTTCCAGGATTCCTTTGTATCTTTTCAGAAAGAATCATAATTAAAGAACTGGTACCCGCTATCCAGTCCACTGCAATGCCTTCCACTCTTCCCAAACCATTTGTAATGATGTCTTCTTTCCAAGTCTGATCCCTTCTAGCTCTACTTATTTTGTTAAATCCCATGTCTGTCCAATAGATTGTATCATTGCCTATACAACAAAATTTGGGAGGAAAAGAGCATCAATTAAAAACAGCAACAACATAAATATGTAATAAATAAATCTGCTTCAAAGAATCTTGTTCCATCCTGTTTTCACATTTTTGGAGATTTTTTTCTCCCTTTTAAATCAGCATGCTGCAATATTCTTCCAGAGAATTAAGATAACACCATAAGGCTTTAGGACAGGGCTTTACCTTAT
>NC_056522.1:228414937-228436483 GCF_019175285.1 Sceloporus undulatus | reverse complement strand
ATCATCATCATCATCATCATCATCATCATCATCATCATCATCATCATCATCATCATCATCCCCACACCTTTCCCCCCACATTGGGACTCAAAGCAGCTTACAATTATATTATTAAAAATCTACAAGATACATAAACCAGAACAAGATTAAACAGTAAAACAAATAAATAAAAGCAGATTAAATCATACATTAAACCAGATTAAAACATACATTAGTACACACGCGAGACAGATGGGCCTAAAGCGTCGTCTTGCAACCAAAACTAGGGTTCCGGAGCATGCAGCAACCTCACACTTCAGAACTCTAGTACATGTGGGCAGCAGCCTAATGGCAGCCTCCTGTCCACATGGGGGGCATTTTTACGTAAGTGACATGCAGCGTCCGCATGTCACTACGTGTTGCTTATGTCACGAGTGAGCCAGTGGTTCACTCGCAACATAACCTGGGCACCACAAAAAGAACCCAGAAGAACCAGGTTCTTTTTACTCTGGAGGGACATCACACAATTTGGGGGCTGCGGTGTCCCTCCGGAGTTAAAACGGGCGCCTGCAGACTTCCATTTTTGGGTGGTCTGTCTCAGCCCTTAATTATTAATAGTGTGGAGTAGCACAGTATAGGCAAATCAGTCTTTAACTATTTCATTCTTGTTATGCAAGGAAAGACAATTTCTATAGCTTTCTCCTTGTTGCTGGAGAAAATGAAAATTTTTGTGCAATTTTTGCCCCCAATATCTGCACATCTCAAAATGCTTTAGCAAATTATTCTGGACAGAAATATACAATGTTTTTTGTGCAAAACCATATTTTTTCATGCAAAAAGAAAGAAAATTCAGAAACATATCAGAGTTGAGAAAACTCTGTTTCTGTCCCACCCCATCAAATACTATAAATATGGTTCTAGAAACAGTGATATTTGTGCAGCACTGTTTTTCAAGTGTACAAAAACATGGTGTTTTTGCACTGCAAACACCATTTGCACATAAAAACTTATGTGTTTTTTTTTCACACCCACACACTCCACATCTCCTACACAGAATAATTTCCAAACACCTTTCGATATGTGAATACCAGGCAAAGCCCATGTAAAATTCTCTCCTCTGTTATTTCTTCCCTCAGGGTCAGAATACTGCTTTTTCATCCAGGAAATGAAGAATGATGAATATTCATTCCATTCATTCCAGCTCACTAAATTATTTAAGGTTCACAATACTGTATAAGTTATCTTCAGGTGCTGGCAGGACATGAGAATGAATTGTTATTATCAGGAACTAGCTACTTGTATCTTGGTAAGTATTCACACTATCAGTATTTTTCCTTGCTGAGCACTAGTCAGTACCGTTACCAGTACAGTCCATATTTCTTAATCTTCCTAGACTTTTTTTTGACACATTTTGTTAAGAATTTATTTTCCAATTTTATTTAAAGCAGTTCTCCTTTTTTATTGATGAAAATAAAGCCCTGCAACACAAAGAACATATTGTTTTCCTTTTGGTTGTTGCCAGGCTTGATATGGCTAAGAACTGGAAAACTGGAAAGTTGAACATTGCAGGATGGTGGATTAGACTTTGGGAACTGTGGTTAATGGAGAAAATTGCAGACAATAATAACAGAGTGAGAGGCTTACACTTTGGATTGACTTTCCACACAGTTTGGCATCCACTTAATGAATACATCCAGTGGGACATGGTTTTTAGACATCCCCCAATCTAATCTAAATTGTTATGGAAAGAACAATTGGATAGACCAATTGTTTATAATTTCCGGGGCATTATTTTGGATTATTGTTTAATTTCTGCTTTTTCAATGAAATAACTACATTTGAGGGTTTATTGTCTTTGATATTATTTTTATTTACTGTTTTAGTAAACTGTTTGTTGTCATGTTTTGTTTGTAAATAAATAAAAAAAGTAGTCAAAAAGCATCCTGCAGGGGCTAAAACCCAATTATGAACTACTTCTCTATGAAATCTGTTGGGGATGAAATTTTCATTCCCTTTCTCTTTTCTGTCACGTCAGCAAAGAATTATAGGATAACTATTAACTCAATACAAGATAACTTTTAGCTCACTGATTTTTGAACATAATGAACATAGCAAAGAGAAGTACTGTAGTATCACTTTCATGAACTTAATCTCAGGCTGCAACTGTTCCTAGAAAATAATGTTATGTATAAATGAGCTGTGATTAATGGTTCCATGTTGAACAGCATCAAGTATTCAGGATTTCTCCTCTTTGTGCTTGCACCTGCAATGAATTTTCTAAAAATAGATAAATAAATACCCCCCCCCCCAAAAAAAGTATGCATTGTTTTCTTACATTCATTTTCCAAGACAGAGGAACAGCATTTTACAAATGGTAAACTATGATAAAATATGTATTAAATAAATATAAATATTCATATTTATTCACCTGCATGGAAATCTATACCCACAGCAAATGAAGTTCCAGATATCGGCATTAATGCATCTGTTTTATCATTTGGATCAATAGGAACTCCTCTAATTCCTTCATGAACAGAATACATGAGGAATGATTCTATCCCTGAAGAAAATATACACAGAAACATGAAAAATTACTGGAACAGATGCCATCTGAAGATTACAAGATACAAAAAAACCTTTTGTTTGGGACAAGAAAGATAAAATATCGGAACCACAATCATATATCTAGTGATGAGCCGGCTGACAGGATATGGGAAAAGAAGTGGGAGCAAAGGAGAAGAATCTGGGTTTGCACTGGTACTTAAATCGGGGTGAGCAGCTATAGGAGGTCCAGGGGCCCCTTATATGTCCTGGGATACTCTGCGGACTTTATGAACTACCACACAACCATTTCTGGTTCTCAAAAATGTTTTTTTTTTTTTAATGTTAGTGTGGGGATACTTTGGGGTGGGACAGACTGGCATTTAAACACTACCCCTTTCTGTTGTGCAGCATTACTGCAGCGACCAAATGGAGCGGTAATGCAGCGCAGCAAAAAAGGAACCGTCTAGAGCGGCTCCTTTTTTGTGGCATTGTAAGGCTGCTGTTTCCTTGCTGAGATGTGTGGGCACTCAGACACACACATGTCATGCCTACGCCCTTCCTGTGGGCAGTGCCATTGAATAGTGGTGCCACCAGCATTTAGTAGGGCTTGGGACCATGCAGTTGATGCACGGTCCTGGCAGTGTGTATCAGGCCTTTGCAACCAATTTAAAAGGCAAATTGTTGCACCTGAAGGCTTCCAGGAGCAGTAGTTTGCCCTACTTTTTGGGCCAGACAAAAATCAGTCTGGGAATTGTGCCAAACATCAGTTAAAACTGTAAAAATAAGCTTCATCCTATGCTTGCTTCCTGAGAGTAAGACCCACTAAACTTAGTTCTGGGGCTGACTTGAGAGTAGGTAAGTATAGGCTTGCTCTGTTGGTCCATTTTCCAAAGCTTATGCATCACTGAGAGGGAGGACAGAGCTTTTGGATTTATTTTTCATAGTTCATTAAGCTTCCAGAAAGGAGTTATTACAGTTACTGTTCCCAGGGCCCTTTGTTGTCATTAAATTACTAATTGGGGGAGAAGTCATGTTGTTCATAAGGTGACAAAATTTTCATTTTTCTGGGTTTTATTTGATACCACTCAGAATAGCATAGAGTCCTGACTGCTCTCTGAGACTGCTGAATGAAAGAGAGAGCAAGGCTACTGGATAGCAACACTCTCACCATTGCAGAAATTGTCAGTAGCAGACGACATCATGACCTGAAGTGGGTAGAAAATTGTTTTCTTCTAGCCTTATAGTAGCTAAATATGCTAATTCATTGGTCCCCAAACTGTGCCCTTTAAGAGATTTTGGACTTCAGCTCCCAGAATCCTAGATTATTGACCAACATGACTGAGGCTTCTCTTAAAGGGCACAGCTTGGGGACCACTGCCCTAAAGGCACAAGATCTCATCTGATCTTGGAAGCTAAGCAGGGTCTGCCCTGGATAGTACATGAATAAGAGATTGCCTACAGATACCAGGTTCTGTAGGCTACATTTCATAGGAAGGAACTAGAAAAATGACCTCAAAGTATTCCTTGCCTAAGAAAACCTTATAAAATTTATGGAGTCACCAGAAGTCAACAGGTGAAAGCACACAGAAACACAGCTTTACAGTCCCATTTAGCCCACAGTGAGGGTACCATGCAACTCTGAGTGGTGTGTGACTCTTGTTTTAGTGTTAAAAAAGTAGAAAAGAACCATCTGAAGATCATGTTTACTATAATGAAGTAATCACAAACATCTTTGTGCTACACACAAAGATGAGTAATGTTAAATAAGTATTACTCAGTGTCCAAGGCCATCTGGGTTGTTGTGTCAGCCACTACCATGAAAATGTGATGGCCTCATTAACCTAAAAAAAGTATTGTTACAATTCATATCATGAGCTGAAATCAAATACTTCTAAGCTCTAGACAGGATGTTGTTTATTCTTACTAATTCTTACTCTTATTCTTATTCTTACTAAGCAATTGAGTGGAACACTGTCTGCACATTTATCAAGTTTGAGGGGTTTTTATGGTTGGTAGGCTAAAATAAATGATTACATTTTATTTTAAAACCAGTTTTTAAATGAAGTAATTAAATGCTCAGGGAATGCAATCTACCAATGTACTAGATCAATACATGTATCAATAAAATATAGCACTAATGGTAAAGTCAAACTGGAGAAAGTCTAAGACAGAATTTAATTGTTACAGTTACAGTATTATGGATGTTTAGATATCCTTGGAAGCTTGTTATGGATACAGATTTTCTAACATTAGTACTGTGTATAAAACACCACTAAAATGTTAGGAAGTTTTAGAATCACCAGTTGTGGAATGGCAAGAACAAATTTTAGTTAATAGATTTATAGACTCAAATATTTTCTAAATACCTGTATATTACTTGATTTTTTAAAGTGTTATAATGATAAGGACAAGTTCATTTTTAAATATAAAGGAACAATTAGTTTAACATGTATACAGTGCGCCCGCATCATGCGTGGATGTATTTTACGTGGCTTTCAGCGTACGCAGAAGCCGCTCGGGGAAGGAAAAAATGGCACATGCCTGTGACGCCCATGCACCACTCCACCACATGCACGTGCCCCAGTATTTCCTATGGAGCTCAAGCATAGGCGGATTTTCCCTTACACGAGAGGATCCAGAACAGATCCCCTGTGTAATCAGAGGGCCCAATGTGTGTGTGTGTGTGTGTGTGTGTGTGTGTGTGTGTATCATGACAATATATATATTTGTTTGAGAATCTTAAAGAAATCTTGAAACACATATATTAAAAGCATGCAGAAATACACTTTCAAAGAGCCATAGTTTTCTCTTTGAACTATTCAGTAGTAGTATCTTAGCAAATCAACCTTAGGTTTTTTTTAAACATGTATTTTATTTTATTTTTTTCAATATCCAAATAACTGTACCTTGACAAGACATCCGGTTTTTCCGAAGGTTGTAGCCTATTGTACATAAGCATGTTCTGGTTGATTCTGAGGTTGGTAAACAGAGCTGGGAACAGCCTCCGTTATTGTGTTGACAAGAATTGCTACCTACCACACAAGGAAGAAGAAAGAAAAGAGTAAAATTTGGTAAATAATGACACAATTTTGTATAGAATCCCAATATGTAAGTTCATATCTTGCAGCTCACCCAAGAAGACCACTTTTCCTGAGGAGTTCAATTACCATTATTTCAATGTTTTACATACCTAACATCTTAACTATGGAATCTCATCTTGTCCCAGAAGACTAGATAAACAAGGATTAAGGGTCTATCAGGGCACTTACGCTTGTAAATTTCACTAAGGGCCTTCCAAAGGCAGAATGGGGCCAAGGCAACAGCACACTGTGGCCCCAATCCACCTTGAAGCTGGCTGAAAAAAGAGTGTCAAAGAGCAGCTCCTTTTTGGGTGGCAAAAAGCTGGCTTTGCATCCTCACTGCAACTGGAAGCCAGTTTCATGAACCTCTGGCGGTGTGTGACTTGTATATACCACACAGCCAGAGCATCATGAAGCTGCCCCCCTGTAAATGGCCGGGTGTCTTCCAGGTGGCTTCAGGACACATGGCTTATAAACACCATGTTCCAAAGCCACCCAGACAATGGTGCAAAAGGGTACCCAAAGTAATGTTTTAACTGGTGGCATATTTATATTTATTGTTGTGTATCTTTAAATCTTTTCTGACCTATAGTGACCTTTTACCTGAAGTTTTCTCCTAGCACAAACTGAAAACGACTGCACAGCTTTGCAAAACTTTTGCTCAGCACCCTAGATTCTCTTTTTTGTTTTAGAAATAATTAAGCTTATTTGATCAACTGAGATTTTAAAACTATGTTGCACAAGGAACTGCAGTGAGGTGAGCTACACCTTAGTTGGACCTTGTTCCTTCAGCCTTCTACCTACAGCAAACTTTCTTTCCTTTGCACCTACCCTCTTCCCTTAGGGGCAAAGCAGGCCGGCATAAAGAGCCGGCTTCAGGGTGGTGCGAGAGCATGGTGTTCGCCCAGATGCTCAAAAGCTGGCCTTTCAGCCAAGGTAGTGACTTTTCCCCATTTCTGCGGTGGAGCGCATGTAAATGCCACTCCACAGAAATGCTGTGATGCCACCTGCTGTGTGGGCAGTGGTTTGGTGTAATGCTGGCTTGGGGATGGCATTATGGTGTCTGGCATGCATACACTACACCTCCACGGCATCCCCAATCTGGCATCACATTGCTCCGCTGCCCACACAGTAGGTTACAGTAGGAGGCATCCCAGTGTTTCTGCAGCATGGTATTTACATGTGCTGCACTGCAGAAATGGGGAAAAGCCGCTGCCATGGCAGAAAGAACAGTTTTTTTCCAGCCCAAAAAGGAGCGGGATTTTGCTCCTTTTTGGGGGGCTGGAAAAATGTCAGATTAGGGCTATAGCGTGGAGTTGCTGTGGCCCCAATCGGGCGATCAAAGCGGCAGTATGAAGTCGCCACTTTGGGGCTGTCTATTTTGCCCTTTATTTTCATTTCTCACGTATATTTTTGTTACTGGTTCAGTCAGAACCAAAAATTGATTACTTGGATCCTTTTGTACTCATGAATGCACCAAACTTCATAATATTACCAAAGAACACAGGAAGCCACAGAAGAACTGATAATTTGCAAAAATTGCCTGTAATCTGTCAAGCCTAAATGTAAGCAGAATTTTCCCATTGATCTCTAGATGTAATCCTGTTTATAATAATTATTCATTATAAAACACAATGCAGTTTACCTTGCTGTGCTGCTTTGTCATATATTTTCATATGTACAACTCCTGAAGTTTTATTTCGCAGGACTGTAGGATTCCTTCCATCTTTTTTATTGCAGGTACCTAATTGCCCTAAATTTTGGTCTGCCCACCATAGTTTTCTATCTGTAAAAATAAAATGTCAGTTTTTCAGAAAACATTTTTAAAAACTAGGAAGTTATATAAAATATTAATTAAAAGCATATTATTAATTAAAAATAATGTAGTGTTGACAGTGGATATCAAAACAAGATGTAGGAATGAGGACAGTTCTTTGTAAGAAGAGGGGTGATATTTTTAACTTGTTGCCTGCTTATTTTATCTAATTCTATCTTGTATTATTATCTATTGTTTTATATGTATTTTGTTATTATCCTGTAGAATGTATGACTTTGGCAGGTTTCGCTTTTATTGATTTTATTGATTGTATATAAAGCGCAGTGTAAATCTACAGCACTATATAAATAAAGTATAATAATAATAACACATTTTGTTCTCTTCAAAACAGAGAAGTTAGACTAGGTTTTTAAATCTTTTTCTTATTATTAGTCTTATGAGAAATGTAAAGAAAAAAAGGTTAGTGTGTTATTGAAATATTTCCAATTGTTAGTGCTGTTGTTGAGGTTTGGGAGATTGGGTGGGCAAGGAGCTTGTGGGGATTAAGAAAAATATATTGGGGCTACATATGGCCCCCGGTTGCATTTCCACCACCTCTGTTGTGATTCATGACTTCATGCCATTGGATAACAGGACTTCAAAATTGGTACAAGAAGAATCCTGTCCTTCTCCTTTGGTATGAAAAGATTGTTCAACTCTCTGATGAAAAACCATCAGTGATGTTTTAACAATGCTGTGGAATAGATAGTAAATTATACAGAAGTATTATGAAAAGGGCTTTGTTAGAGCACAATACGTAAGGCCATGAACCCTGTTTCCTATTTGACAAAATGGCCAGTTCCATCAATCTCTTTAAGACAAGCCACAGAGATTTTAAAGGTCTAGGAAAGCTCATTATCAGGTGGTTTTAATAAGATAGTTCATATTTTGAAAATGCTAACTTATTCTTAGAAAGGGATCTCATTGCTAACACAGATGCCAGATATTTATACATTCTTAACTATATCCTTCAGGCAAGTGGTATATCAACATTACAGAGTTTCTATACCACCATTCAACTTCAGTTTTCAGTATGGCCTTTACATAGAATGACACCAACATATCAATACAAAAAAATAAAAAACAATAAAATCAAAACATAAGCAGTAATACAAAAAATCTGAACTAAAAGTCCATTACAACTACAGCTGTGTACTCACCTACCTTGTAGCTAAGTCCCACCACTGAAATCAATGTGGTTTACTTCTGAGTGGATATGTAAAGGGTTGCACTACAATGAGCTTTCAAAAAGCCTGGGAGAATGAAAAGCTGCCCCAAAGATCGTGGCACAAACTAATGTTGACATCAAAACTATTGTGTTTTCCCAAGCAGCATCTGAATGATTTGTTTATTTTATGCAGTTTTATACAGATATTTTAACTTATATATTGTAATAAAATATTATATATAATAATTAAACATATTTTATTGAAGTGATTCATTATTATTATAGTTTATTTCTATAGCGCTGTACACAAACAAAACTTAATAGTTCAATTAATCAGCAAACCATTTCATCTCCTGCCCTTTTCTGCTGCATAAAATAAATATCATTTTATTATAGCAATATACTTTGGGGCCAGGTAGATGGGCCAGGATAGCACATGTCCAAGTCCATGCAACCCTAACCTGGTCCTAACCTGAGCTGGTCCCTACCCACCACCACACCACATATCTCCTACCACCACACACACCTTACCTTCCTCTGCCCTTGCTGCTATGAGCAGACCTCTGTCACTATTCCTTACAGGGAAACGGGGTCTCTGGCTGCACCTCCATGTCCAGGCAGTCTGTTTTCATGTCAGAGACAGGGGTCTGCTCAGTAGCATCAATGGCAGAGGAAGGCAAGGGGCATGCATGGCCATCTGGTCTGCCAGGGGTTGCTACAGAGTTTTGGAGAAACTCTGTGGCAACTGGCAGGTCATTTTAACTCGCACTAAGGCCCCTTTGGACCAGAATCACACCAGGACCAGTGGCCTATGGGTATTGGCCTGATCGTCTGAACAGGACAACATGAGGCGGAGGGGGGGATATGGGCCTTTTGGCTCATGCAGGCAGACCAATTGTCTTACAAAACATAGAGAATCACTGTAGGTTTCCATGCAGCATTCTAAGAAAGATTTTAAGTTGTCTGATCCACTTGTGCACTTCGTGTATTTTTGCTGGCACTTCTGGAGCAAGGGGTTCAGATGTAATTTGTATGATTGTCTCATCTCCTTCCTTTCCATTCAAAAAGGGGCAAATTTTAAACTCAAACCACATGGTAGAAAGGTGAGAAACCCATAAATAATAAATGAGTAGAATAAATGTGTATATAAAACAACAACAATAAGTATTTTCTTCTTGGCAAGAGCTCCCACTCCCTCCCAAAACACAGGAACTGAGTTCTCCACATGGGTACCATAAATCTGAATACCTAAATAATGAACATCTAATAGGACAGAATTGTATGTTTTATTCTATGAAGAATTAGATAAGGGCACAATTAAATACAATTCAATAAGAAACTGGCTACAGCTTCATTTTTCAAATACTGGCTGATCATACACTGTAAAGTGCATGTGGTTTCAGAGTTGGAATGCTGGCAGTGAGACCCATGTTCATTACTCCCTTACATACCATAACAGCTGCAAAACAAAAAGAACTGCAGAAGTCATCTCTGCAGGGGTTTACAAAGTCATTCTGAACTCTTAATAAACACAGATAGATTGCACCAATCATGTGGTCTTGCAATTTGCAAGCCATTTTTTCTTTTTTCATATATGTAAGTAAATACACCAAACCAAAAATCTTAGCCTTACTGTATGGATGCATTTTGCTTGCAAATACTGTACTAGGCAGCAGGGTTTTTTTAGAAGCAGTCTGAGTGTGTGTCTTCAAGTTTCCTGTCAACTTATGGCAACCCTATGAATTTCATAGAGTTTTCTTAAGCAAAAAATATTCAGAGATAGTTTATCAAATCCTTCCTCTGAAGCACAGCCTACCGCATCCCACTACTAACTGGAGCTGACCCTGCTTAACTTCCAAGATCAGACAGGATCTGGTGCATTTAAGGTATTTCTACATATAAATCAATACATTAATTGAAATAATCAAAGAATTCCCATATCTTGGATCAAACATTGACTAGAACAGAGACTGTAGTCAATAAATCAAAAGACTAGGAATGAGAAGGGCAGCTATAAAAGAACTGGATAAGATCATAAAGTGCAAAGAAATACCACTGAGCACTAGACTCATCCAAGTAATTGTATTCTCCATCCCCATGCACAGATGTGACAGCTGGACAGTGAAGAAAGCAGATAAGAAGAACTGAGATGATGTGCAGGGGAATAGTGCTGAGGATACCATCGACAGGCCCAAAAGACAATCAAATGGTACTTAAACAGATCAGACATGATCTGTTCCTGGAAGTCAATATGATCACTTTGAGGCTGTCATACTTTGGCCACATCATGAGAAGGTATGACTCATTAGAAAAGACAATAATGCTAGAAAAAGTAGAAGGTAGTACAAAGAGAGGAAGACCACAGGCCAGATGGGTAGAGTTAATCAGGGGTGTCATAAGCCTGAATGTATAGGACCCAAGCATAACAGTGTAGGACAGGGGATCTTGGAGATGTCTCATTAATAGTGTTGCCATGAGTTGGGGTCAATTTAGGGCAATTAACAAATATCTATCTGTCTGTCTATCTATCTATCTATCTATCTATCTATCTATCTATCTATCTATCATCTATCTATTTGTATAAATGACACAAGTATAAATGAGGTAAGGGAAGCAGACAGAATATTCACAATACTTAAACATACATTTCATCCCTAAAATCTCCAGTTTCTGCTTATTACTTTTCAGGCAAATTTCTCAGAGCTTAGCAAATTTGATTAAAATATTATGTCTATTGTAAGTTATATACAGTGGGTGTCGGCCTGCTATAGTAACACAGCACATAAAATTGAGAATTTTTAGTTTTCATTTATTATCTCCAGAAAACTGTCTGAAACTGTCTTAAGGGAAAATGTCATATTTGGAAATCTGGAAACCTGGCAAGATATGTTCACAGCTTGCGCTAGGGTCCAGTTAAGAATTAATATAAACTTTTCTTTGTAGGGACAGCAGAATACAAATGCAATGGGTTAAGACATCGGTGTAGATATATAGCAATTTTAATTGACAATATTTATCAATGAAGCATAAACACTTGCTTTTTGTGGCTTGCAACTGAATGGTAGTGATCACTGAGAAGATGGAAGGATCAGCTGCCTCATCTCCATTCAGTGCAGTGATCCACTTGGACGCTTGCTTTTGTGAATCAGGCATTAGAAATAAAAATAAAAAACCCAAGAGTGGGCAAATTAAATGATGCAGGTCAAATTATGGAAGAACTAAAAATCACCTCCTTAAACACAGGGAAAATCTGGAGGAATAACTTTTTTCAATGCTGTGATCCTTCTCCCTCCTGTTCCTTACAATTTGGCAGGGAGAAATGTTTGAAAAATTAAGGAAATATAAAGAGACTAGAGACTTCTAAACTGTACAAGTCACATATTTCATGAAGCATTTAGTTCTACACACAGTTAATTCAGATTTTATAGAAGTGGGAATAAATTATTCATAATAATTCCTACCAAATATGTCAACTGAAAATCATAGCAGCTATAATTAAATCATTGTTACATATGAAACTATTTCATACATAAAGAATCAATAGCATAAGTTCTCTTTTTCCCTAGACATAAACATATACATTTAAAATTATTTTTAGGAATCTGTAAAGTTCCATTATTCACAAATTCTTGCTGAACTAGGCTACTTGTAAACAATTGCTTTCAATGTAGTAATAGATCAACAATGAGCTTAATTAGCAATCTGCAGGGACGCCAATAATATTTGAAAATATTCACAAATGGTTGAAAAACTTCAAGATTTGAGTTTGGACTGGGAAGGCACTTTGCAGTTCTGGGTTTCTTCTGTGCTGTTTTGCACAGAAAACAGCATTTCTGCACAAAAGAAAGCATTTTTTTGTACCGAAAATGTAGTTTCTATGCAAAAATAGTATTTCCTGTGGAGGGGAAATGCTGAAATTGGAGTTTATTCTGCACAAAATTTGGAAGTGGCTGGCAGAATGCAGCATTTTATTTGTAGGGAACAGCATTTTATGTGCATTTTATGTCCTATAACTGTGAATAGCTTTTGTAAATTGTATGGCATTTGAAGACCTTATCGCAGCAAGAAGAAAAGTGTTAAAATTAGTTGTTGCTTCATTCAAGAAGGAACTTAGTGAAGCACTACATCCCAGTGCTCTGATAAGATGGTGGTTTCCAATTTTGGGGTAGTAATTTAAACCTATTGAGTAATTATGGTAACTTTTAGTACAATCATTCTGTGAAAAACATTTATGTACAAAAATATTCTAAATTCCTTTAAAGGACCATGGTATACCATATGTTTTCTACATTGGCAAGACATAATATGGTGACAGAAATAGCATAAAAGAAAATGAACGATATATGTAAAAAGTCCTAATCAGGACTTGAGAATTACCCAAAAGCTGTGAAGCAAATCCCCAAATATAGTCAGAACATGGTAAAGTTTCTGGGGGTTTTTTTTTGGGGGGGGGGGAGAAGGGGAGAGGTACAACTTCCATAATCCCCTAGAATGTATTGTCAATAGCCATGCTAACTGGTGGAATATGTGAGTTTTAGTTCCATAAAGCAATATGATTACTGTCTGAGTCTCTCTCAGCTGTAAAGGCACCACACACATACACATGTGGGCATGTGCATACACACAGACACACATAGGTAGAAAAAGTGAGGAAACAGGACCATTCAGCATCCATACTGAGTCTAATCAAGAGTCAAAATCCTGAACAAATGGAACTGACTAAAACCAACAGCTCAGTCTTGTCTGCACTAGTAAAGGTCTATCAAAGCTCTTCTATTTTAACATGCTAGGTCTGTCCATGTATACATCCTTTGGAATTTCCCCAACAATTGTGATAATAAATGAATCTAGGGGCTATTTTCACTGTGGTCAAGAAAACATTTTATCCATAACCTCCACTGTAATAGTAATGGGAGAAAGAAACAACATCCAGTTGACAGACAGAATCCAGAGCCAGAATCTATTGACTGCAATCATGCTCCAGAAATATCCAAATAGTTGTCCTAAGAAGGTAATAATTACAAAACAAAACAAAACATTTGCTTTGTATCAAGTCCTATACAAGGAAACTACCATGTAAACCCTGAGGATTCTTAATAACATGTCTTCTGCAGTTCAACACATCTCAATGAAAAATATACTGGTCAGTCTCTTCTGCCTATTGTGCTACTAATTACGGTTGTTGCTGTTTGAATAAATAGTAAATAGTCTCTAGACCACCTACCTCTCCTGCTAATTCCAATCATGTTATTAGACAATCCTGTTATCTTTGTTCTCAGATCACAGAATCATTTTTCACAACAGACATTAGAATTAGAAGATAATTCAGCATAGGGTAATCTCATCACTAGCCCTTAGAGTACTGGCCTTCTTTGCAGTCTCCTGCACCTATACGATTAAAAAAAATTCAAAAAATCAAAACAGAATTCTCAAAAAATAGCCACATGCTGTTATCTTGTTTTTATGTCTAAACTGACAAAGGCTGAAATCCTTCACTATTAGCCTATTTAAATTCCACCACGACCCAACAGTATGCAGAACTGCACCCAATGGCCTAAATCCAATTGTAAATCCCATCTAGAGTAGAGCCAGTGAATGAAGGGGAACTTGGAAAATCAGTATTTCAGTCAGTTCCATCAATATAGCAAAAAATGTTAGAAAAACAACAACAAAGAAACATTAAAATGGATCCAAGCTAAGGAACAAAAAGTTCCATTCATAAAGGATGATTTACTATATTGAAAAATTGAAATAAAACAGCCTAGTTATTCTAAAAGAAATTTTCCTGTCATAATCTGAAGGCAACCTTAAACTATGATGTTGAGTTGAATGGAGAATGCACATTAGAATACAACTCCAGATATTATATTTAATTATCAGGTTAGCATTTATGGAGTAACCTTTGATGATTCTCGTAGTGTAGTGGAGTCTCCTTCCTTGGAGGTCTTTAAGCAGAGGCTGGATGGCCATCTGTCGGGTATGGTTTGATTGAGATTTCCTGCATGGCAGGGGGTTGGACTGGATGGCCCTTGTGGTCTCTTCCAACTCTACAATTCTATGATTCTTAAGTGTTCTTCATTAATTTTAAAGTACTAACTTATTAATTTGCTGAAATCTGAAATTTCATTTAAAGGGACCATTAGCTGCATAACATTATAATACATTTCTATTAGAAAAGACAGGGAAATGTAATAGGTACCTGTGGTATAAAACATGATTTTTCTAGCAATTACTATTTTATATTTTAAGTAATAGTCAGTATTTCAGTATATTTAATAATTGCAATTAAATTAATACAAAGATTTCCTGATAATTAAAACTTATTTCTATAACTGTCGTATCTACTGTATCTATGTAGACATCTGTAAATAAATACTACTTAATATTAAAAAGTATAACTCACTATTAAACAGACAGATAAAATGAATAATACCAGCACTGTACATTCCCCTTAGGAATTTAAGCAGTCATCTGAATGCAAATATTGATGGACCATTAATTTTCATTAATGATGATTTGAGTACTTAGAGAAGGCAGCAATACGCTGTACTTCGAACTGGGCAAATTGCCTGGATATATTTCACATATTATTGTTAATATGATTAAGAATATTATGGTAATTAGAAAACCGATGGCTTGGAAAATTTAGCTGTATATATTTAAAATTTCTTGTAGAGAATAATGCCTTTCAGAAGTTAAGTCTTCTTGCATTACAAATCACTATTCTGACAGGTATGTATTTGAACAAATCATCTATTTTTTAATTAATCTGTCCATTGAAATCTAAATATAATATATAATGCAGAGCTAACTGCCACCAGTTACAGATTGAAACTTTAAATGCAAGCTACTTGTTTTTCTAGTCATTTTTTGCTGCCATTTACAATATGGAGAGTACTGAAATACTTCACATATTCAAAATATTTCCTCATTTGTCTGCAGTTTTATGCATTCCTTTGTGGGCAACATTCTAGTAAAAAAATGTTTGTTCTTATAGTCTCAGATATTATTGATTATCAAACTTTAGCTGCCCTTATGAGTGCTTTGCTAGCATATTCTGGCCCATTAAATATCATAACTGGAGATGAACATGTTGGCATTGCCCACAACTATGATAGCAAAAATATGAGTGTAAAAGAGGATCCTTTCCATTAAATCGCTATCAGACTGAGTATACTACACAGAGATTTTGAACAAGAATATACTGTACAAGTGTGTACTGGAGTGAATGTCTGGTGCCAGTGCAGTTTGGAAAGTTTCACTACTGGAGCAATGGCAATCCCACCCCCTCCACACCGGAGGTTGTGGAGCTGGGATTGGCTGTTTGCTGGCCTCTCATTGATGAGAGACCAGGGTTTAAATCATGCCATGGCAGTGTTGCCATGGCATTTGGGGTCGGGGGGCGTGGTCAGTGATTGATTGTCATATCGCCCCCAGACAGCCTCATTCTGATTTATTTTGTGACCCACCCACCCACCCGCCCTAGAATAGTATGAAGCTTGCTTGGCCACTTCTGGGCTGGGTAGAAATCTTTTCCCTTTTCCACAGGTTTTCCATCTACCCTGTACTGTTACCAGTGGCACATGGGAAATTGGCTTGGGTGGTGTCATCATAATATTGATCTGGGTTAAAACATGTTAATTCTAATTGGATTCATTTAATGATATGATGCATAAATTCTTTGAATTTGATCTTGGCGAGCACGTCAGACACCCTACTGGGTGTTAGGAAAATTTCTCAAAACATCCCTACAGGCCTTGCAACCTGGGGGGTGGGTGAAAGAAATGGGCCTTGGGTCTGGCTTGAAGATATACCCTGACTTTAATCTTTGCATATTGGGAAGGGGGGCTCCTTGCTGGACTTCCTGATGCGGGCTGTCCAATGGCGATCCAACTTATGAACTGTCGTTGAGGGCCCAGGTGTTATTGTCCTTCATAAGCTGCAGAGTTAGTCTGAGGTAAGACTCCGCTATGCAGCTTTCCCTGTCTCCCACATTTGTTTTGCTTATGATACAAGTTACAGTTCCCTTAAGAACTTAATAAATAGGTCAATAAATGGCCCTGTTTTAACCCATACCGTTTGTGCCTGATCTCTTTATTCCATAAGTAGGATAGCAATGTTAAGAATTCTAATATACATGCAGTATATTTTGTCAGTAAGCAAAATAGATTGCCAAATTGTTGTTGTGTTTCAGTGTTCAGCTATTTTGTATTTTAAAATTAACTAACAAAATTGTATTTATGTTGGTGAAGTATCTGAAAATGCTTATATGCAATTCATTGACATAAACACTTGCAGCATATATTCCATATATTATAAGCTGAAATATTATTGTTTAGGGAAGTGTTTTGTTTTCACCTTTTTGCCATCACCTTGAAACTATACTTCGAATTTGGCCATTTTTTTTTTTAAAAAAGAATAATGTCACAATGTACACAATAATGTACCCAGAAACAGACTGGCAGACAGTGGAGCTGTTGCAACAAGGGACTTGTGTGATCCCTATAGCCAGCTACAGTTACCAATCTGGCTGGTGCTCTTTGGACCACTTGAAATTTCTGAACACTCCTCAAAAACAGCCTCATGTAGAGCATGTTTTACAGTAGTCCAACCGGGATGTAATTAAAGGATGTCTCACCATGGCAAAGTCTCAAGAAACAGGAGCAGTTGGCACACAAGTTTTACCTGTGCAAATGCATTCCAATCCACTGGTGAAATTTTAGCTTCTAGGCTCAGTGTTAAATCCAGAAGCACATTCAAGCTCAGGAACTGAGTCTTCAGGGCAAGTATAACCCAATCAAACACAATATCAACTTAATCTCTGTATATGTGATTAATGTCTATTACTTTTATACTTATATCAAACCACTTGCCATTATGCTGTACATTCAGCTAGTTTGGACAGTCTGTTTTGGTTCTTGCCACCCTAAATAACTGGTGTACCACACAAGCATCACATTTTTTTCTTGATTAACACTAAAATAAGACTACTTCTTCTATTACTACTCAATCATCTATTGCTATACTCTGCTTCAGATTTTAATTACTACTATCCGCTTCATATTTTAACCCCTTATTTATCTGAATTAGATCTATTGAAAGTGGGTTTGGTCATTGGTATAGTGTGTTGGGACTCTACTGTATTAGCTTAGTAGTTAGAGAAAGGACTGGCATACAAGTGGCAAAAGCTTACATCTCCCCAGGCAGCAAACAGCCAACTTGTGCAGAACCATTTTAAAAGATACTACATTATCATACAAAGTGGTACCTGAAAATTGTGGAGTACCACATTCTGCACTACCGATAGTTTCCAGGTGAAGGTGAAGGTCCCACAGAGCAAACTGTAACCCCTAGAAGTCCTTTAATCAACACTTAACCATTCAGCAATTGGGATGATCTTTCATCATCCTTACCTTCTGAGTGGGTGCAGCCCAGTTCTGGTGCCCCACTTAGTCAGTGATGGCGAACTAAACTGCCAAAAATCAGCAATATTCTGGGTTTAATTAGTTGCTTAGAGGCTTAATACTAAATAGGGTATGAGGGGATGCTGGATTGCATCAGCAAAGGAGATGGAATGCTTCTCTGCTGTATATCATCTTTTGCATCATTTCCCACCAATATATCTTATCTTATAGCATAACGTACACAAATGTTTGGTAAGCCTGGAACGACATCCATTTCTAGGACAAAACACCGGGTGAAGTATGTTTTTCCACTGCCCCAGCTAGTATAGTGCAGTGCTCTCTGTTGCCAGACCCACTCCATGTCTCATGAAAGTTCCAGGCTTCCATGAGATTACAAATGTTTGGGAACTCAAAATGCATACGAGAGGCTCCCTGTTGAAAGAATTGAGGTAGACTTTATTGAGGTCTGCCTCACATGCTACGGCTAAATACATGTAAGGTAGGCATGGGATTCATCTGAACTAGAAGGACATTGCATTGGATGAGAGCTGGTACAAGAAATACTTTCAGTTCTGGATATTTCCAAAGAGTTCTTTGATCAATGTGGAACAACCATTAGGGCCTCTTTAAAAGATTTGAATCAGGTGATAAGGAAAGAGACGACTCCTCAAATATACTGCTCCCAGTTTCTTCAGGAACTGGTATACAAGTGGCAAAGCTTACTTCTCTCCAGGTAGCAAAAAGCCAACTAGTGTAGAGCCAACTAAAAAGGGGTTACATGATCATACTAAGTGGCAACTGAAAATTGTGAAAGGCCACATTCTACACTAGCTATAGTTTCTAAGTGAAGCTTAACGGCTGTCACACAGAGTAAACTGTAATAATTCAAAACTAGAGCCACCAAATCTAAATAACTTTTGCTTGTGGGGGGAACTGTGGAAGTTACAGAAAAAAAAAATTCTATTCCTAGAGTCCTCCATTAATAGGGAAAGGCCTAAAAAAAAAGCCAAAGACATCTCTGCCCTGAACCTGATATTATTGAAACAGATTCATTCGACACTTACGTAAAACTCACCCAATGAGCCAGCTCAGGCTCTGAGATCCTTTGGAGAGGACCTTCTTTCTATCCCAGCACTATCACAAGCATGGTTGGTAGGGACATGAGAGAAGCCCTTTTTTGTGGTTGTCCCTATACTCTGGAACTGCCTTCCCAGGGAGGCCAGAATGGCCCCTTCCTTGTCCTTCTGCCTGTAGGCTAAGACCTTCCTGTCCAGATAGGCAGAAGGTTTTTAAAGAATGAGCTGGGATGTTGTATTGTTTTAAAGTGTTTTAAATACTTTTATCTTTTTAACTGTACTTTATTATTTTAACATGCAATCTGTTTTAATATTGTAATAATAAATAATAATAAATAAAACTTTTATTTATATCCTACTCTTCTGTAGCATTCCCATTGAGTTCTGAAAACTTTCTGTGGCAGAACGATTTGGGAATGGGACTCATTGCATTAGAGAAGTAATAACGGGATGATAACGTATTGGGAACATATTATATTGCACAGCACCCCCTTTAAATGGGTGCATTCTCATATCATACTGCTGTGGCACATGCACATTTCTTTAGCTGGGGTGCGATGCCATGATGTCATCACTCTATCATCTTTTTACCTCAGACAATTTCCAGTTGAACGCTCTAGGACTGCAGAGGAGGAAATTGTCTCAGCCAATCAGAACAAGAGGACTGACAGAACGGATATAAGAATGGATAGGATTACTGCACTAAGTTTTCATTTTCTGGTATGATAATGTTCCAACTGTCTGAGATCTGTTTCTCATTGTTCTCACCCTGGAACGCTGTTGAACACTTTGAGGTCAGAATGGGAACTCGATGGGAACCAAACCATGCAGTAAACTTTGTTGCATTCCGTTCTCATTCAGTTCCCGGAACGTTATCATAATGTTACACAATAAAGTATGATGCTAATTTATGTCATGGCCCTCCTAATTTTATGAGGAACCAGCACTCTTTGGTAGAGAACACTAATGATCTTGTAAAAATACAAATCCCAGGATTCCAAAGGACAGAATTACGGCACTTAAAGTGGAGTCAAACTGCATTATTTCTACAGTGTAGATGCCTCTGTAGACTCAGTCACATAACCAGCTCAGAACTGTATTTGAAATGAGTTTAGACAATCAGTAACAGCCAAGAATGTTTGCTTCTGATCTACATAGCCAAAACGGAGCTCTGGGTTCACAATTGGATGGCAAGCTTGTTTAAACTAAATTCCACAATGATTATATTAAAAAGTAGTTGCATTAATAACAGCAGGCCTTACCCTCTCATGCAAAGAAATGCTTTTGACATTTCCCAGTCCACACTCAATACCCTTCTGGCTAGCATTTCTTAGCAGGAAGGACAAGAATCAAGAGAGACATGACTGGGTATGTCACCTCAGGCACCTTATCCACATCAATAAAAAGAAATTCATTAAAAGAATATGATCCCACAAAGCTGACAACATGGAGACATCAGATACTTCAACTTCATTTGTTTCAACAAAAATATCAAGTTCATTGCAAAGATTAGTGAATTTACTCTTGAAGTTTTCTGCAAAAAGATTACAGTGGCTTCTCATAGCTTCAAGGTCTTAGCTTACAGCAATGCATGTTAGTAACCTCCAGGTTATTCAAAACATCTCTGTGAGGTAGTTATATAACCCAGCAGCCAGGTTTTCTCCCCCACAATTGAAACTGAGCATCATTTTACTGCCAATTGACTGTGTGTTCAAGGCCATTACTGAAAGATCCATTGGATGAGTTATCAGAAGTGCAAGCATAAGGGAAAGATAACTGAAGGGGAAGAATTTACAAAACACCTATGAACCTTCATGCTCTTGTGACCCAGCTTCACCATATCATATCCTCCAACTGTCCCCATTTGTCAGAGAAACTCTCAATTAATCCTCTGTTGTCTCATTCTTCCAGCTACTTTTAAAATGTACTTGTTTCTCTCTCCTTATCTTATTTTTCCACCTCAGTTTACATCCATTTTTGCAAAATGAATTCAAAGTGGAAATGTAGTTTGCACTCAGTTAATTCAGTGCAAGGAGAGGAGAGGACAGTGCAGGGAGAGGAAGTAGAATATTGCCCTTCCTAGTAAATGCATACAAAAGCACACCACTGCAGTCTCTCATAGCTTGTCTATTCTTCCTTATTAACTTTTGCCATCTTGATGATACTCCATGGTACTTGGCCACATGCATCCTGGTTTTCATCTGTAAAATGGGTATGTCATGTTGTCTTCTGCTTACAGTTACTGGAACAGAGGCACTACCCACATTATCCAAACACATCCTTACTAAACAAAATTTGACATACAGCACTAACCCAAAGCAGAAGCTATCAATCTACTGAGTCACAGACCTTAACCTCTCGACTAAGATTATTACTGGCCATTGGCTGAAATTTTGTATCAGCATTACCTGTGGTAGTAGAAGACTAAGGCCTGAAACAGACAAGACAAATAAAACGGCTTCCGGCCACTTTGGAGCAT